>NC_080420.1:71919283-72024283 GCF_029873635.1 Malania oleifera
TTTGGTGTTCCAAACTGATTACCGTGCCAAACGTGGCGTAATTGGACACTTTAACCCTGTCTTTACGGCGTATATTTTTAATTAAATGTCCCAAATTTGTCCAAATATTTTTAATAAGTAACTGAAATATCATTCTTGATGTTATTGTCAATTTCCAGTTTTTGATAATTTTTTAATCGCAGGAAAGTCTCGGGAACCAAACCTAACACCTCTTCATATTTTATTCATAACTGTTTCTGTACGAATTCTGATGGGGCCAATTCAAATTTCTAGAGAAAAAGGAAAGGATTATCGACAACTTTTGTTGTTTTGATTTTTGTGAGAAACTGGCTTCAAGGGTCAATATTGCGGTGAACAGAGAGCAAAAAATATGACCCGACCTGTCAAGTTTGTCATGTCGGGTTGGCTAAACCGGGTCTAGGGCTTCCCCCAATCTCTTTTAAATCTTCTTCTTCTCCCCCGTCTTTCCTAGGCAGCTCTAGTGCTTTTTCCTCTCTTCTCCTTTCTCTTTCGCAATATTACCGCTTTCTCTTTAAGCTTTTCCTCTTTGTTTCTTCCTATCCTTCTGTTCTCGCTCTCTTTTTCTCTTTTCTCTATTCCTCTGCTCCAGCCACAACACTACCTCTCCTCTGCAAAACACCATGCAGCTCCAACTCCCTCATCGCCTCCCGAGCACCAACCACAGGCAACCCTTTGTAGCCACACCAGCACCAACTTCTCGGCCACCACAGTACGGCTCTTCTCCACACTGACCGGCAGCCAAAGCTCAAGGCTTCCCTCAGCAGCAACCGAAGCTCCATCTCCAGCCCCTCCACAGTACCAGCCGAAGCCCACACCAGCAGGAGCAATACCACCAGAGCTTTGAAGACCCCAGAAGCTCCTCCATAGCACAGCTAGGCTAGCCGAGCACCACTCCAACTGCAACTCCCATGGCTCTCTCATCTCTCGCTTTTTTTCTATCTCTTTCTTTTATTATTTATTATTTACTTTTTTGTATTGAAAGTTGGACATGGTTAAATTAGTATTAAGGTTTATTTTAGATTTTAAATAATTGTTAAGTTGTTTTTGCCTTTGGAAAATTAAATTAGTTGTGCTTTTTGTTCAAGATTTATTTTTATTTTTTTGTTGAAACTCAATTTAGATTAGGTTCGGTTATCAAAGTGTTGATTTTTATTATGGTTTTTCATTTTATTGATGCAGTGAGCCACCGTGGAATTAATTTGACCTGAAAATTGTGTATTGTGAGCATGAGTGGCTAAGTTTAGTAACTCGGGTTGTGGGTCAATGTCGTTTGTTTTCCATGGTTTATTAGTTCTCCTAAGAAATTATTGTTAAACTTTTATTTTTTTGAAACCGAATATTGAAGGCATCGTTGATAAATCGCTAGCTCTTATTTTTTGTTTTTTTGTTGACGATAGGCACATCAAAACCTTGATTTAATTTAGGATTTTAATCAACTAATTTTTACATAAAATTCGGTTATTACTTAATGAGAGTTTTTATTTTCTTCCGTTTGGATGTGGCCAATTTACTCGATCTTTAGTAATAAAATTTCATCTTATTAATGCCTTGATTGGATTAACAAGAAAAGGAGTAAGACCTAGGAAATTAGTAAACGGTGGAAGAAAATAGACTTTTAACCCGTAACCCGAGTGCTTGGTAAAATTGTTTAGTTAATTTGTTTAGTTTTGGTTGCGTTATAATTTACAATTTTTTGGAAAATTGATAGAATTTCAGTTTCATTTTGATAGTTTACTCAAGCTTCTCTCACTTTGTTTATTGTTTTCAAAATCGTAAAAAGACAAAAAAGATTTTCAAACCCCATTTTTCAGCACAGGATTTCCACTAACTTGCATAAATACTTTGATACTCAGTGGTCCTTGTGGAATATGATCCTGGACTCATCCTTGATACACTTGACACTTCTGCACTTGGAAGCATAACTAAGAACGAGTCAAGTTTTTGGCAGCCGTTGCCAGGGATTAATTGGTGTCATCAAAGTGTTTCTCAAATTTCAGAGAGGTTATTTATAGAGCTGTGAACGTCTTCACAGCTTGGGTGATATCTACTTCCTCTCCTTTGACCTGGGTGCTTTTATTTTTATTTTTGTTTTCATTTATACTGATTTTGTATGTCTGGTTGGGCTAGAGATAACACATTTAGACTAGTTAGGACAGACTCATCCATCTTATCATTGAGTGCACCTATTTCACTTGAATCATCATCTGACACTCATAGCATCGTGGCTGAGAATGAACATCATGATAGGGATAACCCTAATAGGGACACTCAGAGAATATTTGCAACCCTAGTAGGACCAGCACCCCCACCCTGCATTATTCTACCTTTGAATGCACATGCTTTTAATTTTAAACCTGGGATGATTCCATTGTTACCTCATTTTCATGGCATTGAATCTAAAAACCCATATTTGCATATTAAAGAGTTTGAAGAAGTGTGTTCCACATTTATGGATAGAACATGCACTGAGGAGGTAATAAGACTGAAATTATTTCCATTTTCTTTAAAAGACAAGGCAAAAACCTGGTTGAATTCCTTAAGACCAAGATCCATTGGGACTTGGCAAGAAATGCAGACTGAGTTTTTAAAGAAATTTTTTCCCATGCAAAGAACTAATGCTTTGAAAAGACAAATCATGAACTTTTGCTAGAAGGATGTGGAAACATTTTATTAGTGTTGGGAACATTTCAAAGATCTCTTAAATGCATGTCCTCACCATGGATATGAGAATTGGAGGGTCATCAGTTTTTTCTATGAGGGGTTGCAACCAAAGATGAGGCAATTTGTAGAAACAATGTGCAATGGTGAGGTTTTCAATAAAGGGCCTGAAGAAGCTTTTGACTATTTTGATTATTTGGCTGAAAGCGCCCAATCTTGGGATGTCTCTGATGTGTATGATAGATCCGAAAAAAAAAAATGTATTAGTGGGGGTGGTAAGTATCAATTGAAAGAAGTTGATGATTTGAATGCTAGGCTTGCATTGATGTCTAAAAGGTTAGATTCCATTGAGCTTAAGAAGGTAAATGAAATGCATGTTTTACCATCATCTTCTGAAAAATGTAGCATATGTGAGGATCCAGGGCATGTGACTGATGCATGTCCAACTATTCTTGCTTTTAAGGAAGTTTTTCTTGATCAATCTAATCCAGTGCATATGGTTTCTAAGAATTCTTCCGGACCTTATTCTTATACTTATAATACAGGTTGGAGAAATCATCCAAATTTCAGTTGGAAAAATGACCAAGTGGGGCCATCTACGCAGGGACCAAGTCAATATAATCCTTATGCAGCTGTTGGCCAAGGCTTGGAACCACCTCATTTTCCAAACCAGCCGCCCTCAATGCAGAGAAGAGGAATGGAAGACTCCATACAACAGCTAACTGTTAGCTTGCAACAGTTTATGCAGAGTCAGAGCACGATCAACAACCAGAACTCCCAGACCATCAATGACATCAGAGGGACTCTCACTAGAGTAACCACCACTTTGAGTAACCAGGAGAAAGGAAAATTTCCAGCTCAACCCCAACCCAATCCACAAGGGCAAAATCAATCATCTCAAAATACTGGTGAAGGAAGCAATGTGAAATCAGTGAAAGCTATTACAACTTTGAGGAATGGTAAGGTTTTGGGTGACCCTGTCCATTGTGCAGGAAGTTCAGGTAAAAATACTAACCCTCCTCTTGATAGTGGTGAGTCAAGCATTTTAATTTCAAATAATGATGCATATCCCATACCTGCACCGTTTCCACAACGTTTTCTTTCTTTGCACAAGGATAAACAGCATGCTGAAATCCTAGAAATTTTTAAGCAAGTTAGGATTAACATTCCACTTCTAGATGCTATAAAACAAATTCCTGCTTATGCTAAATTTCTAAAGGATTTATGCACTGTAAAATGCAAACTGAATGTGCAGAAAAAGGCCTTCCTCACTGAGCAAGTCAGTGCCATTATTCAAAATCACACACCACCTAAGTATAAGGATCCCGGGTCACCTACTATTTCATGTGTCATTGGAAACTCAAAGATAGGGCAGGCCTTGCTAGACTTAGGTGCGGGGGTTAATTTGCTACCTTATAGTGTGTATGAACAATTGGGGCTAGGGGAATTGAAAACCACATCCATTATTTTGCAGCTTGCTGATAGATCCATAAAAATTCCTAAGGGTATTGTTGAGGACGTCTTGGTCCAAGTGGATAAATTTTATTACCCTGTGGATTTTGTGGTCTTGGATATGAATGTGTCATCCCACGCAAATTCTTCACCACCTGTGATTTTGGGAAGACATTTTTAGCAACCTCTAATGCCATAATCAACTATAGGAGTGGTGTTTTAAAATTAAGTTTTGGAAATATGACTTTAGAACTGAATATCTTCAATTTGTGCAGGCAACCTCAAGAACATGAAGATATTCAAGAAGTCAATTCATTGGAATCCTTAATTGCAGATACTCCTTGGTTAAATTATGATTGTGATGAGCAGTGGGAGGATTTAGAAGACTCCCTTGATTTAACTGAGTCCACTGATCATTTTTCTTCTCTTTGTGCTGCAGGTGATTCAACTGAGATACAATGGAAGCTCAAATTTGAACCACTACCGGCAATACAAACCCCAACACAACCATCTAATGAGAAGACACCAGTGTTAGAATTGAAGCCACTACCGCCAGAGCTAAAATATGCCTACCTTGGACTAGAGAACTCATTCCCAGTGGTAATTTCTACATTGTTGACCCCTGACCAAGAAAGTAAGTTGTTGAGAATTTTGACACAACACAAATCAGCCATTGGCTGGTCCATTGCCGACATTAAAGGTATAAGTCCTCTTATTTGTACACATAGGATATATTTGGAAGAGGATTCAAACCCTCTAGAGAGATGCAAAGGAGACTAAACCCCATAATGAAGGAAGTGGTAAAAAAGGAAGTCTTGAAATTGTTAGACATAGGCATCATATATCCAATTGCTAACAGTAAATGGGTTAGTCCAATAGAAGTTGTTCCAAAAAAATCTAGTATAATTGTTGTAGAAAATGATAAGCGAGAATTTGTGCCTACTAGAGAGACCACAGGCTGGAGGATGTGTGTAGATTATAGGAAATTGAATGATGCCTCTAGGAAGGATCATTTTCCTTTGCCTTTCCTTGACCAGGTTTTAGAAAAAGTGGCAGGGCATGAATATTACTATTTTTTAGATGGATTCTCCTGTTACTATCAAATAGAAATAGCTCTAGAGGACCAAGAGAAGACTACCTTCACTTGTCCCTTTGGAACTTTTGCCTTTAGGAGAATGCCATTTGGGCTATGCAATGCCCCGGCTACTTTTCAAAGATGCATGTTAAGTATTTTTAGCAACTTGATTGAGGACAGTGTAGAGGTATTCATGGATGACTTTTTAATTTTTGGAAAAACATTTGATGCATGTTTGTCTAATTTGCAGGTTGTTTTGAAAATATGTGAAGAAAAGCAATTGTTGTTAAATTGGGAAAAATGTCACTTTATGGTCTAACAAGGAATAGTTTTGGGGCACATTGTATCCTCTCGAGGCATAGAGGTGGATAAAGCTAAAATAGACTTGATTTCAAATTTGCCTGCACCTAAAAATGTGAAAGATGTTAGATCATTTTTAGGGCATGCCGGTTTTTATAGAAGATTCATAAGGAATTTTAGCTTTATCTCTAAACCTCTTTGCAAACTTTTGATGCATGATGTTAAATTTGAATGGACCCAAGAGTGTCAACATGGTTTTGATGAACTGAAAACATGCCTCACCACTGCACCTATCATTCGATCTCCTGACTGGTCACTTCCTTTTGAATTAATATGTGATGCAAGTGACTTTGCTGTTGGAGCTGTTCTTGGACAACGTATGTTATATACTATGCTAGTAAGACTTTAAATGCTACAAAAAAAGAACTATTCCACCATAGAAAAAGAACTATTAGCTATAGTATTTGCATTGGATAAGTTTAGATCTTATCTTCTTGGTTCTCCTGTCATAATATTCATTGACCATGCAGCTCTAAAATTTCTACTGTCAAAAAAAGACACTAAGCCAAGACTGGTAAGGTGGATACTTCTGCTTCAGGAATTTGATCTCACAATAAAAGATAAAAAGGGAGTGGAAAACGTGGTGGCGGATCACCTTTCTCGGCTTCAACCAGAAGTTTCTGAGAAGTTTTCTTTAATTTCTAATTATTTTCCTGATGAACAATTATTTGCAGTTGAATCTTTACCATGGGACACTGATATTGTGAATTTCTTGGTCACAGGGAAAACTCCACCTCGTTGGAATGCTCAGGACATCAAAAGGTTGAAGGTTGAAGCTAAGAATTTCTTTTACGATGATCCTTATCTCTTTAAATATTGTTCAGATTAGATCATTAGGAAGTGTGTGCCTAACAATGAAATTTCTGGTGTTTTAAATTTTTGCCACACAGAAGCTTGTGGTGGGCATTTTTTTGCTCACAAAATAGTGGCTAAAATTCTTCAAAGTGGGTTTTATTGGCCAAGTATGTTTAAAGATGCTTTGAGTTTCTGTAAAGCTTGTGAACCTTGTCAAAAATTAGGGGGAATCACTAGGAGAAACATGATGCCTTTGCAACCTATACTAGTGATTGAAATTTTTGATTGTTGGGGTAGAAATTTCATGGGACCATTTCCTTCTTCTTATAGCTATTTATGCATTTTACTTGCCATTGATTATGTTTCTAAGTGGGTTGAGGCAGTCCCTTGTAGAACTAATGACCATCAAGTGGTTATAAAATTTTTGAAAGAAAACATTTTTGTAAGGTTTGGCATGCCTAAAGCCATTAGTGATCAAGGCACGCACTTTTGCAACAAACATGTTTCAGCCTTATTGAAGAAGTATGGTATCCATCACAGAATCTCTACTGCCTACCATCCTCAAACCAATGGACAAGCTGAATTAGCAAATAGGGAAATTCAAAACATCCTTAAGAAAACTGTTAACCCAAACAAGAAGGATTGGTCTTTGAGATTGTCTGATAGCTTGTGGGCCTATAGAACAGCTTTTAAAACCATTTTGGCCGTGTCTCCATATAGATTAGTGTATGGTAAGGCTTGTCATTTGCCTATAGAGCTGGAACATAGGGCGTATTAGGCTATTAAACAGTGTAATTTTAACATTGATGACGCTGGTTGTGTGAGAAAATTGCAGTTATCTGAATTGGATGAGCTAAGGATGGATGCTTACAGCAATTCTAAATTGTCCAAGGAAAGAATGAAGAACTTTCACGATAAACACATTCAACGTAAGACTTTTGAGCCCGACCAACAGGTGTTATTGTACAACTCTCGACTGCACTTGTTTCCTGGCAAGTTAAGGTCTCGGTGGAGTGGACCTTTTTTGGTGAAGACTGTTTTTCCTCATGGTGCTGTAGAGATTCTGAATCCTCAAAATGGTAATGTTTTTAAGGTTTAATGGTAAAAGGCTGAAGCCTTTTATTTCTAACTTTGCACATGAGGAATTTACTCTACATTTGCTTGATCCCACTTAGTATAGTTCATTTTCTTTTCTGTTTTTTTTTCATTTATATTTTTATTATTCTCATTATTTTCCTTTGTTCTTTAGTTGTTATCTCTTATTCCCTAGGATTGTGTTCTTTTCAAAGCAGTTCAGGTATTTCTTCTTTTTCCTCTATCTTGTAATTTTTCCTTTATTTCCTTGTTCGTCTTACAGTTGTTTTGCTTTATGTTTAACTGCTCTCTTGGGTAAACTCTTTCATTTCTCCTGCATCATTGAGGACAATGTTGCATTTTAGTTGGGGGGAGAGTATTTGCATGTGATATTGTGTGTTGTCATGTGAAAGAGCTTTAATGTGATACTTGCAACTATTATGGAGCTCAAAGCATGCTAAATTCCTCATTTGTGAACGTTACATGCCAAATTTTTTTTTCTTGAGGATATGGAACATGTAGGATGTAGTACAATTAAAGTTTAAATCAAATGAGATTTTTATCCATTTTCACTTAGTTTCATCCAAGGGAAGGAGATTGAAAGTCTTGCTACACACACTACACAGGTTAGCAAACTTAGAACGACTACCTTAGACCATTTTTGGTCGATATGCACTTCAATTGTTTGGGACTCTAATGAACCATATCCTAATGGCTTAGAAAAAAAAGTTTGAAGCAAATGAAAATAAGAAACAAGCCAGGGATTTATTATAAGAAGTAAAAAAAAAAAAAAAACAAAATAAAAAAAAGAAGAAAAAAAAGAAAAAGAAAAAAAGGGAAGCAATTGTATATTGGAAAGGGCTACCTATTACCGGGGTCCTAACTAAACAAAAAAAATGGGTACTTTTTGAAGTGTAGTAGCGTGAAAGCCACCGTTGTACATTTATGCACTGGAAATGGCGACCTACTACCGGGGTCCTAACTAATCAAAAAAAGTGGGTGCCTTTTAAAGTGTAATAGTGTGAAAGCCGTCAATACAATGGTTTTGAATTAGAGTAAGACCGTGCGGTTGTCTTAGACTAATTGTTGTGATTGAAACCGTTAATGCCTATTGGTAGTCAATTTTGGAATTCTGACTATTTCTTGTACACGTAAGCTGTGTTACACTCCATTACCTTGGTTGGGTTACTAGATGGTGTATAAATTTTTCAGTTGATACTTAACTTGGGTTAATCAGTGTCCTGTGTTCCTAAACTCATTGAGCATATTTTTCATGGCATGTGATTTTCATAAGTATTGAAATTTTAGTTGTCACTCCCTTGGTTTGAATTCATTCACGTCATTCACTAGAGACTAGTAAAACGTTAGTTGGGGGGCATGATTACGCGTGCAAACTGCGTAATTGGACATTTTAACCTTGTCTTTACAGCGTATATTTTTAATTAAATGTACAAATTTGTCCAATATTTTAATAAAGTGCCAAAATTATCATTCTTGAGTTTTATTGTGCAATTTACAAGTTTTTGATAATTTTTTATCGCAGGAAAAGTCTCGGCAACCAAAACTAATACCTGTTCATATTTTATGCATAACTTTTCCGTCCAAATTCCGATCGAGGTGATTCAAATTTTTGGAGAAAAAGGAAAGAATTATCTATAACTTTTGTGTTTTGAGTTTTGTGAGAAACTGGCTTCAAAAGGGTCAAATATTGCGGTGAACAGAGAGCAAAAAAATGTGACCCGGCCTGTCAAGTTGTCGGGTCGGGTTGGCTAAACCGGGTCTAGGGCTTCCCCCAATCTCTTTTAAATTCTTCTTCTTCTCCCCTTTCTTTCCTAGGCAGCCTGAGGGCTTTGCTCCTCTTCTCCCTTCTTCCAATTCCCTTTCTCTTTATCTTTTCCTTCTTGGTTTTCTTCCTATCCTTCTGTTCTCGCTCTCTTTTTCTCTTTTCTCTATTCTCTGCTCCAACCACAACACTGCCTCATCCTATGAAAAACACCAGAAGCTCCAACTCAGTCAGCATCCCAAGCACCAACCACCAACAGACCCCTTGCGGCCACAACACGGCACCAACTTCTCGGCCACCACAGCAGCGGCTCTTCTCCATCAGCTTACTGGCAGCCAAAGCTCAAGGCTTCCCTCTACAGCAACCGAAGCTCCATCTCTAGCCCCTCCATAGTACCAGCCGAAGCCCACACCAACAGCAGCAGTACTAGTAGTAGCAGTAGAGCTTTGAAGACCCCAAAAGCTCCTCCATAGCACAGCTAGGCTAGCCGAGCAACCCTCCAACTGCAACTCCCATGGCTCTCTCTATCTCTCTCTCTTTTTCTATCTCTTTCTTTTATTTATTTATTTATTTACTTTTTTGTATTGAAAGTTGGACATGGTTAACTTAGTATTAAGGTTTATTTTAGATTTTAAATAATTGTTAAGTTGTTTTTGCCTTTGGAAAATTAAATTAGTTGTGCTTTTTATTCAAGATTTATTTTTATTTTTTTTGTTGAAACTCAATTTAGATTAGGTTCGGTTTTATCAAAGTTTGTATTTTTATTATAGTTTTTTGTTTTATTGATGTAGTGAGCCATTGTGGAATTAATTTGACCTGAAAATTGTGTATTGTGAGCATGAGTGGCTAAGTTTGGTAACTCGGGTTGTGGGTCAATGTCGTTTGTTTTCCATGGTTTATTAGTTCTTCTAAGAAATTATTGTTAAAATTTTATTTTGTTGAAACCGAATATTGAAGGCATCGTTGATAAATCGTTAGCTCTTATTTTTTGTTTTGTTGTTGACGATAGGCACATCAAAACCTTGATTTAATCTAGGATTTTAATCAACTAATTTTTACATAAAATTCGGTTATTGCTTAATGAGAGTTTTTATTTTCTTCCGTTTGGATGTGGCCAATTTACTCGATCTTTAGTAATAAAATTTCATCTTATTAATACCTTGATTGGATTAATAAGAAAAGGAGTAAGACCTAGGAAATTAGTAAACGGTGGAAGCAAATAGACGTTGAACCCGTAACCCGAGTGTTTGGTAAAATTGTTTCAGTTAATCTGTTTAGTTTTGGTTGCGTGATTAGATTTACATTTTTGGAAAAATTGATAGAATTTCAATTTTATTTTGATAGTTTACTCAAGCTTCTCTCACTTTGTTTATTGTTTTCAAAATTGTAAAAGGCAAAAAAGATTTTCAAACCCCATTTTTCACAACAGGATTTCACTAAACTTGCATAAATACTTTGATACTCAGTGGTCCCTATGGAATATGATCCTGGACTCATCCTTGATACAACTTGACACTTCTGCACTTGGAAGCATAACTCAGAACGAGTCACAAACTCAGTTTCTTGCGTTTTTTTATTCCACTTTGATTTTCGAGACCAATGGCTTCATGAAAGACAAGTCTAAGAAATCATCCAAGACAAAGTTATGCTCCTTTGTACTTTTTCCAATGGGACCTATTGATCCTCTCCCTGATCTCCAACGTATCTTTTTTTTTTAATCATATATTTCCTTAAAAAAAATTCTCTCTCCAAAGTTGGGGTCCAACTCCATTCATTTTACAAAGTTATGCCCCTTTGCTTTTATTCGAGCGGGATCTGGATCTCCTTACCCCGATCTCCGACGTACCTCTTCTTTCAAAGTGCATATTTTCTCAACACAAATTTGCTCCCAGAAGCTGGGGTCCATTTGCATCCATAATTCAAAGTTATGCTCCTTTGTGTTCCTTTCATACAACACCTATATCTCCTCAACTCGTGCTCCAACGTACCTTCTGTTTTTTTTCAAATCACATATTTCTTCAACACAAACTCACTGCCAAAAGTTAGGGTCCAACTCCATTCATTTTACCAAGTTATGCCCCTTCATTTTTTTTTTTAGTGGGACCTAGATCTCCTCACCCCATGCTCCAACATACCTATTCTTTATTTTAAATCACATATTTTCTCAACAAAAATTTGCTCCCAAAAGTTGGGGCCCATTTGCATTCATATTTGAAAGTTTTGCTCCTTCATACTTCTTTCATGCGAGAACCTATATCTCCTCAACTCGTGCTTCAACAAACCTTCTATTTTTTTTTTTTTAAATCGCATATTTCTTCAACAAAAGCTCACTTTCAAAATTTGGGGTCCAACTCCATTCATTTTGTAAAGTTATGCCCCTTCAAACTTCTTCGATGCAGGTCCTATATCTCCTCACCCTGTGCTTCGATGTTCTTGTTCTTTTTCTTAAATAGCATATTTACTTAACACAAATTCACTATCAGAAGTTGGGGTCCAACTGCATTCAAAATATAGAGTTATCTCTCTCCGAAATTTCAACCCGAACTTGACCTTGAACCCCAATCCCAATCCCAACTCCAACCCCAACCCCAACCGCATGCATGAATAATAGAAATAATAACGAAACCCGAACCCCATGCATGATACACATTCTTTGATGTCAAGTATGATTCGATGTGCGATTTATGTTTTTTTATGTCGGCTACGATTCAATGTATGATTCAAATTTTCTAATGTCGGGTATGGTTTGATGTATTATATACATTTTTTGATGTCGTGTATGGTTCGATGTATGATACATGTTTTTTGATGTCGGGTATAATTCGGTGTACATTATACATTTTTCGATGTTAGTTACAGTTTGGTGTATGATACAAGTATTTTGATGTCGAGTACAAATCGATGTTCGGTGCACATTTTTTGATGTCGAATGCGATTCGATGTATGCTACATGTTCTTTGAAGTCGAGTGCAATTTGATGTACGATTCACATTTTTCGATGTCGAGGTACAGTTTGATGTACACTGCATGCTTTTCGATGTTAGATATGGTTCAATGTCAAGAACATTTCAATGTACAGTGCACATTTGTCAATGTCAGGTGCGCTTCGATGTATAGTAAACAATTTTTTTTCGTCAGGTACAGTTCGATGTACGGCTCCTTGTTGCATGAATTTAATTGAGTTGTCTTACATGTTGGGTTCTTACACAATTCATCTAACCCAGATCGTGTTCTCACCCTAATGACTCCTACTTTCTTATTTAATCCGTGTTGAGTTCTTACAGGCAATGGCTCCTGGTCATATTCATTTAGTCCAGGTTGTGCACTTACACGTAATGTCTCCGGGTTGCATTTATTTAAATCCAGGTGTTGTTTGTAGAAGTAATGACTTCGAGTTTCATTCCTTTAGTCCAGTTCGTATTCTTAAACATAATGGTTCCTGGTTGCATTTATAATCTAGGTTCTTCCGTTCTTATAGGTAATGACTCCAAGGTGCATTCATTTAATTCAGGTAATTTTTCGCACTCGTAATGACTCTTGGTTGCATACAATCAATCCAGGTATAAAGTTTTTGCATATAATTGTTCCTGGTTGCATTCCTTTAGTTAAGTCATGTACTTACATGTGATGGCTCTTGGTTGCGTTCATTTAGTCCAAGGTTTCTTTTACGTAATGGCCTGAGTTGCATCCATTTAATCCAAATCTTGTTTCAATAATGTAAGTACTCCTGATTGCAGTCATTTAACCCATGTCATTCTTACATGCAATGGCTCCTTATTGCATTCATTTAATCCAAGTCGTGTTCTTAGATGTAATGACGGCTAGTTGTATACGTATAATCCATATTTTATTCTTTCACGTAGTTCTCTTAGTTGCATGAAATTAATCCAAACTGAGTTTTCAGAATTAATTGCTCCTGGTTACATTCATTTAATTTAGGTCATGTATATACAAGTATTGGTTAAATCCATTTAGTCTAGGTCATTGTTGCATTCATTTGATCAAGGACGTGTGACATACACGCAATGGCTTCTAGTCATTCATTTAGTCAAGGTCCAATTCTTACATGTAATGGCTCCAATCACAGTTGTTTAATCAAGGTCATGTTCTTACACATAATGACTCTTGATTGCATTCATTTAATGCAAGTCACCTTCCTACATATAATGGGTCTTGGTTACATTCATTTAATCCGAGTCGTGTTTTTTACATGTAATGACTTGGTTGCATCCATTTAAATGAATGCAACATGAGCCATTACATCTAAGAATGCCACCTGGATCAAATGAATGTAACTAGGAACCGTTACTTGTAAGAACACAACCAAGAGCCATTACGTATATAAACATGACCTAAATTAAATGAATATCACACTATGTGCTTGAAACACGACCTAGACTACGAGAATGTAACCAAGAGTCATTGTGTGCAAGAACATGACCTGGATTAAATGAATGCAGCCAATAGCCATTATGAGTAAGTACACAACTTATATTGCATAAATGTAACCTGGAGCAATGACGTGTAAGAACACAACCTAGGTTAAATTCATGCAACCAAGAGTGGCCACTAAATGCAACCAGAAGCCGCCTACTACGTGCAATGTATGAGGTATTAATTAAACGAATGCAATTAGGAACCATCACGTGTAAACCTTGACTTGGTTAAATGAATGCAATTACATGTACCTTAATCCATAAGTCATTACATGTACCTTAATTAAATGGATGCAACCAGAAGTCATTACATGTAAGAAACACAACTCTGATTAAATGAATTTTACCAGGACCTATTATACATATAGGAACATGACCTATGCTAAATGAATGCAATCATATCACTGTGAGCAAAAATTCATTTTGCTTAAACATGCATGCCACGGTAAGCTTTTAAAAGAAATCTAAGCCAAAGGATGGGTGAGTGAAAAAGATAGAATTTTAATTTCAAAAGCTCCCCCTTTTTATCTGAGTACTAGCTTAAACAATTGAATCACTTATACTGATACCAATTGTGAGAATTCATTAAGTGTTAAATAGTATAAGCAACCTGTTTGATTCTTTGAGGCAATTTTACTGGATATTGAAAAAGCCATTTATATCGAACCAGTAAAAATATTTCTATTTAACACATGCTGATAACTAACATTAAGTCCTGTATAGTGTTCATAAATCCAAGAACAATCTGTATCAAATTATGATTTCATAAAAGCAGGATATGATGTTCATGGTTTTTAAAAGAGTCTCAATACTCAAAAAGCAAAAATAGGTATGATGCATGAGTCCTTAAGATGGTTAATTTAATGCTTTTTCTCTAAGAATGGAGCTCATGCGCTCCTGTATGTTCAATTAAAGATGAAGGTTCTTTATCAAATCATTCATCATACAACATCCTTTAAGAAAAACCAGTGTGCATATCATTAATCATTTAGCACACAGTCACATGCATATTGCATTTAAACTAGCATGTGATAATCAATCAAAGTTATCCTCAATAATTGCAATAATTATACAGTTGGGGTTCAACATGAAGATGACACAACTCAAAAGATTCAATGGATGTTATGCTCTTTCTCACAGTTTATGGACTTTAATCAAAGTATGTGATATTGAATTTAAAACGGCATGATTAGCCATTTAGGTCCTAATTGAAGCTAAAAAAAATATGGTTTAGACCAAATGGTGTCCATGAATTAGTTTTTCCTAGGATTAGAAACATGTATATGATTTTAGTGCATTCTAGGAAAATTCAAAGAATTTTAATCTAGTAATGATTTTACATGATTTCAATATAGCATATAGCATTTAGGATTCAACATGCTGTTCACAAGAGCATGCTACAAATACCTAGTTGTTTTCAACAGCATGCAATTCACAAAGTTTCTACATTAGGTATGCAGATGGCGTTCAATCCAAACATGCAATAACCTAAACAACTACCATTATGCAATTCGCAAGGTCTGCATCTGCCATGCAGATGGCATTCAATATCAACATGCAAGTATCCTAAATTTTTTTATAGCATGCATTTTGTGGATAGTAATTTGCAATCCTGTTCTTACAAAGCATCCAATATAAACAAAATGATAAGATGTTTCTAAAATAAGTACAATACTATAAAGTGTTTATCAGATGAATTCTACGATGTTGTGATGCGAATCCCGCCAAAATAACGAGATCCGACAACGAAAATGAACCCAAGATTGTTCTATGTTCAGAATTGAATGATAGACTTCGACCCGTTGTTTTGGACAAACAAGAACCTTGGTATATATGACCTCAAACTGTTGTTTATTACGAAACAAGAACCTTGGTATAAGGAAAACGCCACAAACGGTGGTGGAAAATCCATTTGATAAGTCGTTGGTGAATGTTTCAGGAAATCCCGTTAAGTTCGTATAGTACTTCAAAGAACCGCGGAGAAAATACTCTCACAATTTACTAAATAATGATCTGCCTCTTTTCATTGCTTAGACACCTATTTAAAAGGCTAGCCATTACAAGGAAAATTCCTAAAATAGTCAACCTAATTAGGGCTAAAATCTGGTAAAGAAATAACTCTTATTTGCCTAAAAGAAAAAAGACAATCAGCCCTTTACTTGCCTGATCACATGCCAAAAATAGAAAAGGAAAGTGGGGAGCTTTAAATGGTTGTGTTATCGACCATACACGCCCATAAAAGTTAAAAAAAATCTTTGAAGTTGTGCTATGATTTGCATCATTCCCCTCCTCTTGAAAAGAATTTGCCCTCAAATCATCACCTACATCAAAAGGACTCAAATTAGTAACATTAAAAGTAGCACTTACATTGTACTCACTAGGTAAATCTAGCTTGTAAGCATTGTCATTAATGCTCTCTAGGACTTGTAAAGGTCCATCTCCTCTTGGAAGCAATTTGGAACGTCTGTGCATCAGAAATCTCTCTTTTCTCATATGTACCCAAACCCAATCTCCAGGTTAAAAAAACAGCTTGTGACGCCCCTTGTTGCCTTGTTTTGCATACTGCTCCGTTCTTCGCTCAATGTTGAGTTGTGCTTTCTCATGAATCTGTATGACAAAGTCAGGTTTCTTTTTGTCATCTAAATTAACATGCTCAGTCAAAGGTAAAGGACATAAATCCAATGGAGTTAAAGGATTAAATCCATACACAATTTCAAATGGTAAAAATTTAGTAGCAGGATGAATAGATCTGTCATATGCAAACTCAACATGTGGTAAACATTCTTCCCATGTTTTGATTTTCTTTTTAATGATTGCCGTCAATAAAGTAGACAAATTCCTATTTACTACTTCAGTTTGACCATCAGTTTGTGGATGACAAGTAGTAGAAAATAATAACTTAGTACTAGCTTACACCACAAAGTCTTCCAAAAATAGCTCAAGAACTTAGCATCTCTATCCGAAACAATTGTTCTAGGCATGCCATGTAATCTCACAATCTCTCTAAAGAACAAATCAGTAACATGTGTGGCACCATCTGTTTTGTGACATGCAATAAAGTGTCATCTTAGAAAATCTATCCACAACAACAAAAATTGAATCTCTCCCACGTTTAGTCCTAGGAAATCCTACAAAGTCCATTGAAATATAAATTCAAGGCTTACTAGGAATTGGTTATGGAGTATACAAACCATTGGACCTCAATCTGGATTTAGCATGCCTACATGTGACACATCTACCACAAATTCTCTCAACATCTTTTTTCATGCGTGGCCAACAGAAGCGTTCCTGCAAAACAGCTAAAGTCTTTGCAACTCCAAAATATCCCATTAGTCCCCCACCATGAGATTCATGCACTAACAACTCCCTCAAGGAACAATTTGGTACGCATAACTTATTCTCTTTAAACAGGAATCCATCAAGCCTAAAGAACTTACCACAAGTGGTTTTCTCACTTGCCTGGTATGCCTCACAAAATTTGTGGTCATCAATGTATAAGTTTTTAATGTGCTTAAAATCGAGCAATTTTGCATCAAGTGTGGAGAGTAATGAGTACCTGTGAGAAAGTGCATCGGCGACCACATTCTTCTTACCTTACTTATACCAGATGACATATGGAAACATCTCAATGAGCTCCACCCAACGCGCATGCCTTTTGTTTAGTTTTTTTTGGCCCTTCAAGTGTTTCAAGGACTCATGATCGATGTGAATCATGAATTCCTTAGGCCATAGGTAGTGTTGCCACGTCTATAAAGCTCGAACCAATGCATACAACTCCTTATCATAAGTTGGGTAGTTTAAGCCTGCCTCGCTTAGTTTCTCGCTAAAGTAAGCAATTGGTCGTCCTTCCTGCATAAGAGCTGCGCCTATGCCAATACCTGAAGCATCACATTCAATCTAAAATGTTTTCGAAAAATTAGGTAAAGACAATAAGGGGGCATTGGTAAGCTTCTCTTTGATTAATTGGAACATCTTCTCTTGTTCTTCTCCCTATCTAAATCCAACATTTTTTCTTGATCATTTCGGTAAGTGGTGCGGCTATGCTACTAAAGTCCTTCACCAACCATCGGTAAAAACTAGCAAGTCCATGAAAACTACGAACATTACCTACACTTGTGGGACTTGACCACTCTTGGATTGCACAGACCTTCTTCGCTTCATCAACCTGTATGCCTTGTGCACTAACAACAAATCCCATAAATACAAGCTTATTAGTGTAAAAAGTACCCTTCTCAGATTAGCAAACAACTTTTCTTTCCTAAGCACATCTAAAATAGATTTCAAATGTACTACATGATCATCCACATTTTTTTTTTCTATAAATGAGTATATCATCAAAGTAGACAACAACAAATCTGCCTATAAATGCACGCAAATTATGATTCATAAGTCTCATAAAGGTGCTCGGAGCATTAGTCAATCCAAAAGGCATAACTAACCATTTATACAAACCATATTTTGTTTTAAAGGTGGTTTTCCATTCATCTCCTTCTTTTATTCTAATATGATGATAACCACTCTTTAAATCAATCTTAGAAAATACAAAAGAACCATGTAGCTCATCTAACATATCATCTAAGCAAGAAATAGGATGACGATACTTTACCGTTATGTTGTTGATGACCTGGCAATCAATGCACATTCTCCACGTTCCATCCTTCTTAGGTACAAGTAAAACCAGAACGGCGCATGGACTCATGCTCTCCCTCACGTGCCCTTTCTCCAACAACTCACTTACTTGTAGTTGAAGCTCCTTTGTCTCCTCAGGAATGCTCCTATTGGTTGGTTGGTTTGGAATTGTTGCTCCGAGAACAAAATCAATTTGATGTTCAATCCCTCGGATTGGAGGTAAGCCATATGGTGTTTCCTTGAGAAAGACATCCTCATACTCCTGCAAAAGAGAAACAACAGAACTAGGCAAAGTAAGGTTAAGTTCATTAGTGTTTAAGCATGCCTCAAAAGTAAAATCATCGGCTAATTTGAAAACATTGCTCGCTTAATTTCGCTCACTTTTGCATAGAAATTATTTTGTTTTCTCTTTGATTTTCTCTCAATGGCCGAATTTTGATTTTCTTTTTCTCTCTCATTTTTCTCGGTCTCTCTCTCATTTTCACTCTCTTTCTTTTGTTCACTCTCTTTCTGCAATCTCACTCGACCCTCATATACTTGCTGTGGTGTCAATGATACATGAGTGATTGATCGTTGATTGTACAAAGGAGTATTTGTTTGTAAAGCCATTATGCTTCACATGCCTATTAAACTGCCATGGACGCCCTAGCAATAAATGGCCCGCTTGCATTGATACTACATCACACAACACTTCATCTTCGTATTTACCGATTCGAAATGCAACTAACATTTGCTTGTTCACCCTTATCATTTAATTATTGCAACTTATACGGTCTAGGGTGCTTCAACACGAGTAGTCTTAATTTTTCCACCATAATTGTGCTTCCAACATTAGTACAAACAACCACCGTCAATAATCACACTACTGTATACCTTGTCTTTGACGTACCACCTGGTGTGAAAGATGTTCCCACTGCACTTCATCAACTCCTTTTTCTTACAAGCTCAATGCTCTCCTCGCGACCAATGTCAATGCATCAAGGGCTAAATATTCCTCCTTGGAAACGTCCTCCAATGATGGCATGTTGTCGATGTCGGAATCTTCATTGTCGGTCAAAATTTCACCATTGTCTTCCAACACCATGACCTGCTTTTTTGGAAATTGACTTGCTATGTGTCCCTTGCCTTAACATTTAAAACAATTAATGTCATGATTCCTAGAGGTAGAAGTGTCGGTTTTACCTTGAGGAACGTAGCGGGTGTTTGCAGACTTGGGCTCGAATATGGACATTTGTGACTTGTCTATCTACTTGGTATAACTCGGTTTCCAAGAGGTAGAACTGGAGTTATGGGATACACGTGACCCACCCCCCTTCTTGAGTTGTTGCTCCACTTTGATGGCCATGTGCACCATATCTTCCAACTCCACATAATGCAGCATCTTTACCTTATCTTGGATTTCCCGGTTTAATCCAAATAAAAACCTAGCCATTGTAGTAATCCTCTACGCTTTGACTTCCCTGTCTCCTTGTAGCTTTTTGTACAACTCTTGATAGTAGTAACTTGGAATGAACCACTTTCTCATCACTGTTTTTATCTCCTCCCATGGCTCTATTAGTCGTTCTCTATTACGCCCCCTGTTTATAACAAGCTGATCTCACCAAGTAATAGCATAGTCAGAAAATTCAATCATAACTAATTTTACCTTCTTTGTTTCGGAATAGTTGTGGCAGTCAAATACAAAATCCATCTTCTTCTCCCACTCAAGGTATGCTTCAGGGTCAGATCTACATTGAAATGAAGGAATCTTCATCTTAATATGACCCAAGTTGTTATACTCCTGGTTCCTAGCTTCTCTAAATCGCCCTCCATGTCTCCTATTACTAACAACAGAATCCCGATCATATTCTTCATCAAAACCAGCCCCGTAAGGCTCTTCATCTTCAACCCTCACTTCCCTCATCTCACTCATCATGGCTTCCATAAACACTTTTGGATTAGCTAGTTCCGTAGCATCTTCGGTAACACTCTTAGCACCGTTGTGAGACATGATTGCTACATGGCAAAGTTAGAAAGAAAAAAAAAGCAAAAAAAATACATGGCTTTTAACCCTCCAATGTTCTCACCACTCTTACCTTTTTTCACTTGATAATTCTCTTCCAATTCTTTTGAAACTAAACAATACTTCAAAACTTCTAGTAATAATTCACCAAGAACTCTTGATGACACTCGCTTGGCACCTTGTACAAAATCAATTTGATGCTTTATTCCTCTAATAGGTGGCAATCCGCTAGGCACTTCATTAGGAAACATGTCCTTATATTCCTATAACAAAGTGACAACAACACTAGGCAAAGATTCTTCAAGTTCATTAATATTAAAACATGCATCATTGTACAAGAGAAAATATAGGTTGGTTTACAAAAAGCACTCTTGACGTCACTCGCCTTAGCATAAAAAACTCACTTGTTTTTTTTGTTTTTCTCTCATTTTCTTCAATCCTTCTTTTCTTTTGACTCTCTTGTTCATCATCTTTGTTTGAAATCTTGGCCTCATAAAATTTTTTAACTCATTCTCTATTTTCAATTTCATTTGATCTTCGTACACTTGTCTTGGAGTCAACGGTACAAAAGTAATGGTTTTATTGTCTTTTACAAAAGAATGCCTATTCTTGAACCCGTCATGAGTGACTTTCCTGTCGAATTGCCACGGTCTGCCCAATAAAATGTGACCCACGTGCATTGGAGCAACATCACAATGCACTTCATCCTTGTACTTCTCGATTAAAAAAAAAATTAGCACTTGCCTATATACCTTAACTTCTCCACAATCATTGACCACTGCAACTTATACGGTCTAGGGTGTAGGTAAGTAAATTCAATTTTTCAACTAAATTAGTGCTAGCCACATTAGTACAACTTCCCCCATCAATGATCATACTACATAACTCGTTATTGACGTGGCATCTAGTAAGAAATATGTTCTCCCTTTGTTGTTCCATGTCATCTTCTTTGACTTGGGCACTTATAGCACGCCTAGCCACAAGTGATTCACCCTCCACTGGATACTCCACATCATTATCACAAGTGTCCTCATGTGGTGGAATTTGGTCATCATCGCTCTCGCTTTCGGTTTCCACCTCTCCATCAACACGTGTGATGCCTCAATTAACACACGTTGAGACCCAACAACCAATATTGGAATACTTACCCAATAAAGCTAAAATTCAGATTTTTGATAGGAAACTCCAACCCAACATTTATAAATGAAACATGAACCGTAAGTATAAAGTAAAAAACCTCAACGCAATGATTATAACTTAATCATGAACCAAAGGTATAAAAAAACAAACCGTGACCCAATGAGGCTTTGTTTCTTCTAGGTTCTTTTGAGAACTTGTGAACTTATCAAGGAATACTTCCTTGTGGTGTTAAAATTTTATACCTTTGGTTCGTGATTTAATTACAATCATTGGGTCAAAGTTTTATACCTTTGGTTTGTGATGCAATTATAATCGTTGGGTCAAGGTTTGTTACTTTATAAATGAAACGTGAATCGAAAGTGTAAAGTGACAAACCTCAACCCAATGATTTTAATTTAATCATGAACCGAAGGTATAAAATTTGAATGCGACAAGGAAGAATCCTTGATAAGTTCGCAAGTTCTCTAAAGAACCAAAACAACATAATGGTAAAGTATCGTCATCCTACTCCTCGCTTAGATGATATGCTAGATGAGCTGCATGGTTTTTGTGTATTTTCTAAGATTGATTTAAAGAGTGGTTATCATAATATTAAAATAAAAGAAGCAGATGAATGGAAAACTACCTTTAAAACAAAGTATGGTTTGTATGAATGGTTAGTCATGCCTTTTGGATTGACTAATGTTTCGAGCACCTTTATTAGACTTATGAATCATGTTTTGTGTGCATTTATAGGCAGATTTGTAGTTGTCTACTTTGATGATATACTCATTTATAGCAAAAATGTCTGATCATGTAGTACATTTGAAATATGTTTTAGATGTCCTTAGGAAAGAAAAGTTGTTTGTTAATATGAAGAAGTGTAATTTTTACACCGATAAGCTTGTATTTCTAGGATTTGTTGTTAGTACACAAGGTATACAGGTTGATGAAGAGAAGGTACGTGCAATTCGAGAGTGGTCGAGTCCCACAAGTGTAGGTAATGTTCGTAGTTTTCATGGACTTGCTAGTTTCTACCGGCGGTTCGTGAAGGACTTTAGTAGCATAGCCACACCAATTACCGAAGTGATCAAGAAAGACGTTGGATTTAGATGGGGAGAAGAACAAGAGAAGGTGTTCCAATTTATCAAAGAGAAGCTAACCAATGCCCCCTTATTGCCTTTACGTAATTTTTTGAAAACGTTTGAGATTGAATGTGATGCTTCAGGTATTGGCATAGGCGCATGTTCTTATGCAGGAAGGATGACCAATTCCTTACTTCAGTGAGAAACTAAGCGGGGCAGCCTTAAACTACCCAACTTATGATAAGGAGTTGTATGCATTGGTTCAGGCTTTGGAGACGAGGCAACACTACCTATGGCCTAAGGAATTCTTGATTCCAATTGATCATGAATCCTTGAAACACTTGAAGGGAAAACACAAGCTAAATAAAAGGCATGCTCGTTGGGTGGAGTTCATTGAGACGTTTCCATACGTCATCCGGTATAAGCAAGGCAAGGAGAATGTGGTCGCCGATGCACTTTCTCGTAGGTATGCATTACTCTTCACACTTGATGCAAAATTGCTTGGTTTTGAGCACATTAAAAACTTATCACTGATGACCACAAATTCTGTGAAGCATACCGGGCTTGTAAGAAAACCACTTGTGGTAAGTTCTTTAGGCTTGATGGAATCCTGTTTCAAGAGAATAAGTTATGCGTACCGAATTGTTCCTTGAGGGAGTTGTTAGTGCAGGAATCTCATGGTGGGGACATGGGACATTTTGGAGTTGCAAAGACTTTAGCTATTTTCCAGGAACACTTCTATTGGCCTCACATGAAAAGAGATGTTGAGATAATTTGTGGTAGATGTGTCACATGTAGGCAAGCCAAATCCAGAGTGAGGTCCAATGGTTTGAATACCCCTTTACCAATTCCTAGTGAGCCTTGGATTGATATTTCCATGGACTTTGTGTTAGGATTGCCTAGGACTAAACGTGGGAGAGATTCAATTTTTGTGGTTGTGGATAGATTTTCTAAGATGGCACACTTTATTCCATGTCAAAAAACGGATGATGCCTCGCATGTTGCTGATTTGTTCTTTAGAGATATTGTGAGATTACATGGCATTCCTAGAGCAATTGTTTCGGATAGAGATGCTAAGTTCTTGAGCTATTTTCTGAAGACATTGTGGTGTAAGCTAGGTACTAAGCTATTGTTTTCTACTACTTGTCATCCACAAACTGATGGTCAAACTGAAGTAGTAAACATGACTTTGCCTATTTTATTGAGGGCAATCATTAAAAAGAACATCAAAACATGGGAAGAATGTTTACCACATGTTGAGTTTGCTTGTAACAGATCTGTTCATTTTGCTATTAAATTTTCACCATTTGAAATTGTGTATGGATTTAATCCTTTAACTCCATTGGATAAATCTCCTTTAACTTTGATTAAGAATGTTAATTTAGATGGCAAAAAGAAAGCTGACTTTGTCAAGCAGATTCATGAGAAAGCACGACTCAACATTGAGCGAAGAATGGAGTAGTATGCAAAACAAGCCAACAAGGGGCATCGCAAGCTGCTTTTTGAACCCAGAGATTAGGTTTGGTTGCATATGAGAAAAGAGAGATTTCTAACGAAAAGACGTTCCGTATTACTTCCAAGAGGATATGGACCTTTCCAAGTCCTAGAGCGCATCAATGGCAACGCTTACAAGCTAGACTTACCTGGTGAGTACAATTTAAGTGCCACTTTTAATGTTACTGATTTGAATCCTTTTGATGTAGGTGATGATTTGAGGGCAAATCCTTTTCAAGAGGAGGGGAATGATGCAAATCATAACATAACTTCAAAGGAACTTGTCCAAGTGCCAATTGGGCCGGTTACGAGAGCACTAGCAAGGAAATTTAAAGCTGTTCTCAATAGACTGATTCAAGAGGCATGGACTCAAGCAAATTCGTGGAGACCCATTGAGCACGACCCATGTGAGCAACAAAGATTCATCAACATGATTGAAGCTCTAGAAGAATCTGGCCAAGGCCAAGCTTAAATTGGCATGTTTAAATGTTGTAATAATGGTGTGCTATTCAAATATGAGATTTGCTCTTTGAATTTTATGTTATATTTGTAATTATGCAAGACAACTTGTTTGCTTGCATGGTCTTAGTAATTTGTTGAGTTGTTTAGCCTACCTTTGACTTTTGTGTTATATTTAATTTGTAATCTTGTAAGAAGTCTTAGTAAGTTGTTGAGAGTTGTTGAACCTAATTTGTAATCTTGCAAGAAGTCTTAGTATGTTGTTGAGAGTTGTTGAGGGTGATTTGAATTTTTTAATGCTTTGTCTCCTAGGCTATGCCTATAAAAGCATTCTTATTGTAAGAACAAAGGATCATTGAATAAAAATGTGAGAGTATTTTCGCTGCGATTCTTTGAAGAACTATTCAAACTTATCAGGATTTCCCGTGGCGTTCACCAATGACTTATCAAACAGTTTTCCACCACCGTTTGTGGCATCTTCCTTATGCGGAGGTTCTTGTTTCGCAATAAACAATGGGTTGAGGTCGTATATGCCAAGGTTCTTGTTTATCGTAAACAACGGGTCGAGGTTTATCATTCATTTATGAATGTAGAACGATCTTGGGTTCTTGTTTTTTGTTGACGGATCTCGTTATTTTGGCGGGAATTTGCATCATCGTACAAGAGTAATGATTTTATTGTCTTTTACAAAAGAATGATTCTTGAACCCGTCATGAGTGAGCTTCCTGTAAAATTGCCAAGGTCTGCCCAATAAAATTTGACCCATGTGCATTGGAACAACATCATCTCAAAGTACTTCATCCTTGTACTTCCCAATTGAAAAAGAAATTTGCACTCACCTATTTACCTTAACTTCCCCCCAATCATTCAACCACTGCAATGAACGATGAAGGTAGGTTTGTGCCAATGGGAGAAAGGCGTGGTAGAGGTTTTCTGAAGAAATCCGAGATGGCGAGATGGGACTGACAGATGACTCGTCCCTTCCTTCTTTGTTTTATGTGTCACCCTTGAAAGAAAAATTTTGAAACTATATAAAAAAAAAAAATGTTAGAAATAATTCCTCACAACACTCCCTTACGTGTTTGCACTCAAATTATGTCACTCACACTCGTGTTTCACTCTTAAATTGGCTTTTTCCTGATATTAGTCTCACACTTTGTTGCCTTTTTCCACTCGTAGTTTCCCCTTTTCAGTTCTTTATTGAACTAATAAATGTGATAAAAAAATTCAACTTGTAGAATTTAAACTAATACCGACGGCAAGAAAAATATTATAGAAACAACGAATCAAAGGGAGAGGACAAAAACTAGATTTTTTGAGAGAAATGAAACTACAAAAGTCACGATTCAAGAGAAAAAAAAACTTTGATAAGTACCAAATGATAGTATTTGTTGCTTCCAATATCACCTTTTTTTTTTTGCTTTCTTTTCTTTTTGACTGTCTCCTTTTTTTTTTTTTTTTTCTTTTTTCCTTTTCTGACGTCTTTTTTTTTTCAAAAGAAAACAAGAACAATGAATAATGAACATGAACGGAAGAAGATAGAACGATAACAAGAAACAAAAGATAAAAGGATGGAAAACCTGATTCTAGAACCTATTCTATGATACCAAATGATGCGAACCTCAATTAATATGCATTGAGACCCAACAACCAATATTGGAATGCTTGCCCAAGAAGGCAAAAATTATGATTTTTGATAGGAAACTCCAACCCAACGTTTATAAATGAAACGTGAACAGATAGTATAAAGTAACAAAATTTGAACCGAAGGTATAAAATTTGAACGCCACAAGGAAAAATCCTTGATAAGTTTGCAAGTTCTCTAAAGAACCAAAAAAAGAAACAAATCCTCACTCTTTTTTCTTGATTTCTATTCAATGATCAATTTAGCTGTTACAATGGTGAGATATATATAGCTAGCATGGGGGACAAGGATATTAAACACTTAATAATTCTCACACAAGCATGGGAGACAAGGACATTAAATACTTAGCGATTTCCACACAAGCATGGGAGATAAGGACATTAAATACACCAACTTACTAGACACATTAATGACTCTCACAACTTACTAAAAACCCTTTAATGGTGCTTGTTGATTCTCATCAGAAGCAATCTAGATCATACAAGTTGCAATGGCTAAACGAAAGAGGTGAGATAAGGGTGAACAAGCAGGTGTTTGTTGAATTTCGAATTGGTAAATACGAAGATGAAGTGTTGTGTGATGTAGTACCGATGCAAGAGGGACACTTAATGCTAGGGTGTCCATGGTAGTTTGATAGGAATGTGAAGCATGATGACTTTACGAACAAATACTCCTTTGTACTTAATCAACGATCAATCACTCTTATACCATTGACACCACAGCAAGTATATGAGAATCAAGTGAGACTGCAAAAAGAGAGTGAACAAAAGAAAAAGAGTGAAAATCAGAGAGAGGCCGAGAAAAATGAGAGAGAAAATGAAAATGAAAATTTGGCCATTGAGAGAAAATCAGAGAGAAAACCAAAGACTTTATATGCAAACGTGAGTGAAATTAAGTGAGCAATGTTTTAAAATCAGACGACGATTTTATTTTGTACAAAGAGGCATGTCTAAACACTAACGAACTTGAGCTTGCTTTGCCTAGTTCTATTGTTTCGTTTCTGCAGGAGTATTGGGATGTCTTTCCTGAGGAAACACCACGTGGGTTACCTCCAATCTGAGGGATTGAACATCAAATTGATTTTGTTCCCGGTGTGACAATTCCAAATTGGCCAGCCTATAAGAGCAATCTCGAAGAGAGAAAGGAGCTTCAATGGCAGGTAAGTGAGTTGTCGGAGAAAGGGCACATGAGGGAGAGAGCATGAGTCCATGCGCCGTTTTGGTTTTACTTGTACCTAAGAAGGATGGGACGTGGAGAATGTGTGTTGATTGCCGTGCCATCGACAACATAATGGTAAAGTATCGTCATCCTATTCATCGCTTAGATGATATGCTAGATGAGTTATATGGTTCTTGCGTATTTTCTAAGATTGATTTAAAGAGTGGTTATCATCATATTAGAATAAAAGAAGGAGATGAATGGAAAACTGCCTTTAAAACAAAGTATGGTTTGTATGAATGGTTAGTCATGCTTTTTGGATTGACTAATGCTCCGAGCACCTTTATGAGACTTATGAATCATGTTTTGCATGCATTTATAGGTAGATTTGTTGTTGTCTACTTTGATGATATACTCATTTATAGCAAAAATGTGGACGATCATGTAGTACATTTGAAATTCGTTTTAGATGTGCTTAGGAAAGAAAAAAGTTGTTTGCTAATATGAAGAAGTGTACTTTTTACACCGGTAAGCTTGTATTTTTGGGATTTTTTGTTAGTGCACAAGACAGGTTGATGAAGAGAAGGTACGCGCAATCCAAGAGAGGCCGAGTCCCACAAGTGTAGGTAATGTTTGTAGTTTTCATGGACTTGCTAGTTTTTTCCGGCGGTTCGTGAAAGACTTTAGTAGCATAGCCGTACCACTTACCGAAGTACTAAAAGAAATGTTGGATTTAGATGGGGAGAAGAACAAGAGAAGGTGTTCCAATAAATTAAAGGGAAGCTAACCAATGTCCCCTTATTGTCTTTACCTAACTTTTCAAAAATGTTTAAAATTGAATGTCATGCTTCAGGTATTGGTAAAGGCGCAGTTCTTATGTAGGAAGGATGACCAATTGCTTACTTCAGTGAGAAACTAAGCGAGGCAGCCTCAAACTACCCAACTTATGATAAGGAGTTGTATGCACTGGTTCGAGCTTTAGAGATGTGCCTATGACCTAAGGAATTTGTGATTCACACCGATCATGTGTAAGATACATTTGAAGGGCCAACACAAGTTAAACAAAAGGCATGCGCATTGGGTGGAGTTCTTTGAGACGTTTCCATATGTCATCTGGTATAAGCAAGGTAAGGAGAATGTGGTCGCTGATGCACTTTCTCGTAGGTATGCATTACTCTCCACACTTGATGAAAAATTGCTTGGTTTTAAGCACATTAAAAACGTATACGTTGGTGATCACGAATTTTGTGAGGCATGCTAGGCTTGTGAGAAAACCTCTTGTAGTAAGTTCTTTAGGCTTGATGGATTTCTGTTTCAGGAGAATAAGTTATGCGTACCTAATTGTTCCTTGAGGGAGTTATTAGTGCAAGATTCTCATGGTAGGGGATTAATGGAACATTTTAGAGTTGCAAAAAGTTTAGTTGTTTTGGAAGAACACTTCTATTGGCCTCACATGAAAAGAGATCTTGAGAGAATTTGTGGTAGATGTGTCACATGTAGGTAAGCCAAATCTAGAGTGAGGTCCAACGGTTTATATTTCAATGGACTTTGTGTTAGGATTTTCCTAGGACTAAACGTGGGAGAGATTTAGTTTTTGTGGTTGTGGATAGATTTTCTAACCTGGCACACTTTATTCCATGTCATAAAACGGATGATGCCTCGCATGTTGTTGATTTTTTCTTTAAAGAGATTATGAGATTACATGGCATGCCTATAACAATTGTTTCGGATAGAGATACTAAGTTCTTGAGCTATTTTTGAAAGACTTTGTGGTGTAAGTTAGGTACCAAACTATTGTTTTCTACTACTTGTCATCTACAAACTGATGGTCAAACTGAAGTAGTAAATAGAACCTTGTCTACTTTATTGAGGGCAATCATTAAAAAGAACATCAAAACATGGGAAGAATATTTACAACATGTTCAGTTTTATTATAATAGATCTGTTCATTCTACTACTAAATTTTCACCATTTGAAATTATGTATGGATTTAATCCTTTAACTCCATTGGATTATCTCCTTTACCTTTGACTGAGCATGTTAATTTAGGTGGCAAGAAGAAAGGTAACTTTGTCAAGTAGATTCATGAGAAACATGACTCAACATTGAGCGAAGCACGGAGCAGTATGCAAAAATAAGCAAACAAGGGGCGTTAGAAGCTGCTTTTTGAACCCGGAGATTGGGTTTGGTTGCATATGATAGAAAAGAGAGATTTTCAGTGCAAATATGTTCCAAATTGCTTCCAAGAGGAGATGGACCTTTCCAAGTCCTAGAGCGCATCAATGACAACACTTACAAAGTAGATCTACCAGGAGAGTACAATGTAAGTGCTACTTTTAATGTTACCGATATGAGTCCTTTTGATGTAGGTATCATTTGAGGGCAAATCCTTTTCAAGAGGAGGGGAAAATGATGTGAAACCCGCCAAAATAACATGATCCGACAGCGAAAAAAGGAACCCAAAATCATTCTACATTAAGAATTGAATGATAGACCTCAACCCATTGTTTATGACAAACAAGAACGTTGGTATATATGATCTCAATCCATTGGTTATTGCGAAACAAGAACCTTGGTATAAGGAAGACGCCACAAACGGTGGTGGGAAACTGTTTTGATAAGTCATTGGTGAACGCCATGGGAAATACTGATAAGTTTGAATAGTTCTTCAAAGAACAGCAGAGAAAATACTCTCACAATTTACTGAATAATGATCTACCTATTTTCATTGCTTAGATGCCTATTTATAGGTTGGCCATTACAAGGAAAATTCCAAAAATAGTTATCCTAATTAAGGCTAAAATCTGGTAAAGAAATAACTCTTACTTGCCTAAAGGAAAAAAAGACAATTGGCCCTTTAATTGGCTGATCACATGCCTAAAATATAAAATGAAAGTGGGGAGCTTTAAATGGTTGTCATATTAGCCATACAAGCCCATAAAAGTCAAAAAAAATAAAAGGAAAATAAATGGCATGCAAGCCTTACAATTAGACCCAAAAAGAAGTATTCTTAAACATGCCAATTTGAGCTTAGCCTTGGTCAGATTCTTCTAGAACTTGAATCATGTTGATGAATCTTTGTTGCTCATGTGGGTCATGCTTAATGGCCCTCCATGAATTTGCTTGAGTCTATGCAGCTTGAATCTGTCCATTGAGTGTAGCTTTAAATTTCCTTGCTCGTGCTCTTATAATCAACCTAATTGGGACTTGAAATGTTGCATAGCCTGCAACATGAAAGACGACTCGTCCCTTCCTTCTTTGTTTGATGTGTCACCCCTAGAAGACATATTTTGAAACTATAAAGAAATGTTAGAAATAATTCCTTACAACACTCACGACACGCGCTGAAACCCAGCAATCAATATAGGAATGCTTGCCCAAGAAAGTTAAAATTTAGATTTTTTATTGGAAACCCCGACCCAACATAAATGAAATGCGAACCGAAAAAATAAGGTAACAAATCTTGACCCAATGATTATAATTAAATCATGAATCGAAGGTATAAAGTAACAAACATCAACCCAATGATTATAATTAAATCACGAACTGAAGGTATAAAATTTGAATACCACAAGGAAGAATCCTTGATAAGTTCACAAGTTCTCTGTAGAACCAATAGAAGGAACAAAACCTCACATTTTTATTCAATGTTATATTCAATGTTGTCCTTCATTACAATGAGTGCATGCTATTTATAAAGCATGACTGAAGAAAAGATGACAAAATAGTTAAGTAAATCGGCTAATTAATTGCTATGAAACTAGAAAGTCAATCATCCAATTAATTGGTTGTCTGGAAAGTCAATCAGCCAACTAATTAGGGTTTAGGGTTTAGGTTTTAGGTGTTTAGTTTTTAGGGTTTATGTTTTAGGATTTTTGGTTTACGGTTTAGGGTTTAGGGTTTAGGGTTTAGGGTTTAGGGTTTAGGGTTTTGGATTTAGGGTTTAGGGTTTAGGTTTTAGTGTTTAGGGTTTAGTGTTTAGTATTTAGGGTTTTGGGTTTAGGGTTTAAGGTTTAGGGTTTAGGGTTTAGGATTTAGGGTTTAGGGCTACAGGGTTTAAGGTTAAGGGTTTAGGGTTTAAGGTTTTTAGCGTCTAGGGTTTAGGGTTTAGGGTTTAGGGTTTGGGGTTAGGGTTCAGGGTTTAGGGTTCAGTGTTTAGGGTTTAGGGTTTATGGTTTAGGGTTTAGGGTTTAGGGTTTAGGGTTTAGGTATTTAGGTTTTAGGGCTTAGGTTTTAGGGTTTAGGGTTTAGGGTTTAGGGTTTAGGGTTTAGGGTTTTTGATTTACGATTTAGGGTTTAGTGTTTAAGGTTTTAGGTTTTAGGGTTTTGGGTTTTGGGTTTTAGGGTTTAGGGTTTAGGGTTTAGGGTTATAGGGTTTAGGGTTTAGGGTTTAGGGTTTGGGGTTAAGGTTTGGGATTAGGGTTTAGGGTTTAGGGTTTTTAGGGTCTAGGGTTTAGGGTTTAGTGTTTTGGATTTAGGGTTTAGGGTTTAGTGTTTGGTAATTAGGGTTTTGGGTTTTGGGTTTTGGGTTTAGGGTTTAAGGTTTAGAGTTTAGGGTTTAGGGCTTGGGGTTTAGGGTTTATGGTTCAAGGTTTAGGTTTATAGAGTTTAGGGTTTAGGATTTTGGGTTTAGGGTTTAGGATTGGGGTTAGGGTTTGGGGTTAGGGTTCAGGGTTTAGGGTTTAGGGTTTAGGGTTTAGGGTTTTTAGGGTCTAGGGTTTATGGTTTAGGGTTTAGGGTTTGGGGTTAGGTTTTAGGGTTTAGTGTTTAGTATTTAGGGTTTAGGGTTTAGGATTTAGGGTTTAAGGTTTAGGATTTAGTGTTTAGGTGTTTAGGTTTTAGGGTTTAGCGTTTAGGGTCTAGGGTTTAGGGTTTAGTGTTTAGGATTTAGGGTTTAGGATATAGTGCTTTGGGTTTAGTTGCTTAGGTTATAGTGTTTAGGTTTTAGGCTTTAGGCTTTGGGGTTTAGGGTTTAAGGTTTAGAGTTTTGGATTTGGGGTTTATGGTTTAGGGTTTAGAGTTTAGGGTTTTAGGGTTTAGGGTTTAGTGTTTTAGGGTTTAGGGTTTAGGGTTTAGGGTTTTAGTGTTTAGGGTTTTGGGTTTTGGGTTTTGGGGTATAGGGTTTAGGGTTTACGATTTCGGGTTTTGGGTTTAGGGTTTAGGGTTTCAGGTTTAGGGTTTAGGGTTAGGGTTTGTGGTTAAGGTTTAGGGTTTAGGGCTTTTAGGGTCGACAGTTTAGGGTTTAAAGCTTAGGGTTTAGGGTTTAGGGCTTGGGGTTTAGGTGCTTAGGTTTTAGGGTTTAGGGTTTAGGGTTTATAGTTTAGGGTTTTGGATTTAGGGTTTAGGGTTTAGGGTTTTAGGGTTTGGGTTTGGGGTTTTAGGGTTTAGGGTTTAGGGTTTAGGGTTTAGGGTTTAGGGTTTAGGGTTTGGGTTGGGGTTTAGGGTTTAAGGTTTAGGGTTTAGGGTTTGGGGTTTAGGTGTTTAGATTTTAGGGTTTAGGTTTTAGGGTTTAGGGTTTAAGGTTTAGCATTTAGGGTTTAGGGTGTTGGATTTAGGGTTTAGGGTTTAGGGCTTAGGGTTTTAGGGTTTAGGATTTAGGGTTTAGGGCTTGCAGTTTAGTGTTTAGTTTTTAGGGTTTTGATTTTAGGGTTTTGGGTTTTAAGTTTAGGGATTAGGGTTTAGGGTTTAGGGTTTAGAATTAGGGTTTAGGGTTTAGTGTTATAGGGTTTAGGATCTAGCGTTTCGGGTTTAGGGTTTAGGGTTTGGGGTTAGGGTTTGGGGTTAGGGTTTAGGGTTTAGGGTTTTGGGTTTAGGGTTAAGGTTTATGCTTTAGTGTTTAGGGTTTAGGGTTTAGGGTTTAGGGTTTATGTGTTTTGATTTTAGGGTTTAGGTTTTAGGGTTTAGGGTTTTTAGGGTCTAGGGTCTAGGGTTTAGGGTTTAGGGTTTAGGGTTTTGGGTTTAGGGTTTAGGGTTTGCGGTTAGTGGTTTAGTGTTTAGGGTTCAAGGTTTAGGGTTTAGGGTTAGGGTTTTTAGTTTAGGGGTTTCGGATTTATGGTTTAGGGTTTAGGGTTTAGGGTTTTGGGTTTTGGGTTTTGGTGTTTAAATTTTAGGGTTTAGGTTTTAGGCTTTAGGGTTTAGGGTTTTGGATTTAGGGTTTAGGTTTTAGGGTGCAGGGATTTAGGGTCTTGGGTTTAGTGTTTTTGGGTTTAGGGTTTTAGGATTTAGGGTTTTGGGTTAGGGTTTTAGGTTTAGCGTTTATGGTGTTTTAGCTGTTCAGGTTTTGGGGTTAGGGTTTTAGGGTTAGGGTTTAAGGGTTTAAGGTTTAGGGAGTTTAGCGTTTAGGGTTTAGTTTAGGTTTGTGTTAGTTTTAGGGTTGGTATTAGGGTTTTCAGGTTTTTGGTTTTTAGGGTTTAGTATTGTGTTTAGTCCTTAGGTTATGGGTTTAAGGTTTTTTGGGTTTAGGGGTCTGAGGGCTTATTGGTTTATGGTTTAGGGTTTAGGGTTTAGGGTTAAGGGATTAGGGTTTAGGGTTTAGGTTTAGGGTTTTAGGGTTTAGGTTTAGGGTTTTGGGTTTTGGGGTTTAGGGTTAGGGTTTAGGGTTTAGGGTTTTGGTTTTTGGGTTTAGGGTTATAGGGTTTAGGGTTTAGGGTTTCGGGTTTAGGGTTTAGGGCCTAGGGTGTAGGGTTAAGGGTTTAGAGGGTTTAGGGTTTAGGGTTTTGGTTTTTGGGTTTAGGGTTATAGGGTTTCGGGTTTTGGGTTTATTGTTTTTAGTGCCTAGGGCATAGGGTTAAGGTTTTAGGGTTTAGGGTTTAGGGTTTATAGGTTAGGGTTTAGGTTTTAGGGGGGGTTTTGGGTTTAGTTAGGTTTAGACGGGTTTTACTAACGGTATTGTGTTTAGGGGTTTAGGGTTTAGGGCTTTTAGGGTTTAGGCTTTAGGGTTTTAGGTTTAAATTTTTTGGGTTTTGGGTTTAGGGGTTTAAATTTTATAGGGTTTAGGGTTTAGGGTTTAGGGTTGGTTTTGTGGTGTTAGGGGTTTAGGGTTTGGGTTTAGGCAATGAGGGTTAGGTTTCGTTTGGTTTTAGTGTTTAGGGTTTAGGGTTTAGGTTTTACGGTGTTTGGTGTTTTAGGGTTTTGGTTTTACGGGTTTATGGGATTTTTGGGTTTTAGGCTTATGGTTTTTGGGGTTTAGGGTTTAGGGTTTAGTTTTACGGGTTTTGGTTTAGGGTTTAGGTTTAGGGGTTTAGGGTTTATTTTGGGTTTAGGTAAGGGTTTATGGGTTTAGGATTTATGGTTGGGGGGGTTTAGGGTTTAGCATCTTTTCTTTAGGGTTTTTTTCTAGGGGTTTATGGTAGGTTTGTTAGGTTTTTGGGTTTAGGAGGGGTTTTAGGGTAGTTTTCGGGTTTGGTTTATGTTTATGGTCGGGTCTTGGGTTTTAGGTTTTTAGGTTTCGTGCTTTGGGTTTAGGTTTCGGGTTTTGGCTTTCGGGGTTTGGGTTTTTGGGGAGTTTTTGGTTTCGGTGCTTGGTTTTAGGGGTTTCGTTTTCGGTTTTTTGGCTCTAGGGTTCAGGTTTTCGGGTTTATGGTTTTGGCTTTCGTGTTTAGGTTGTTTCCGGTTTTTGTTTCCGGGTTTCTTTTTTTGGGTTTTTGGGTTTAGGGTTTAGGGTTTTTTGTTAAGGGTTTAGGGTTTAGGGTTTGCGGCTTCATGTTTAGGGTTAAGGGTTTGGGGTTAGGGTTTAGGGTTTAGGGATTTTAGGGTCTAGGGTGTAGCGTTTAGAGTTTTAGGCTTAGGGTTTTGGGTTTAGGGTTTAGGGTTTAGGGTTTTGGATTTATGGTTTAGGGGTTTAGTGTTTGGTATTTAGGGCCTAGGGTTTAGGGTTTAGGTTTATTTTCTAGCTTTAGGGTTTCGGTTTAGGGTTTAGGGTTCGCGTTTTCGGGTTTTTGGGGTTTTGGGTTTTTGGGTTTGGGGTTTCGGGTTTTTAGGTTCTAAGGGTTATGCTTTAGGTTTTTTTGTTTAGGTGTTTCAGGTTTAGGGTTTAGGGTTTCGGGTTTGGGTTTTCGTGTTTCGGGTTTTCTTTCGGGTTTGGTTTCGCGTTTTCGGGTTTCCGTTTTCGGGGATTTCGGGTTTCCCGGTGTCATCAGGTTTTAGGGTTTTGGTTTTAGGGTTTAGGATTTAGGGTTCAGAGTCTTGGATTTTGGGTGTAGGGTTTAGGGATTAGGGTTTAGGGTTTTGTGTTTAGGTTTTAGGGTTTAGGGTTTAAATTTTTGGGTTTTGGGTTTTGGGTTTTGGATTTAGGTGTTTAGGTTTTAGGGTTTAGGTTTTATGCTTTAGGCGTTAGGGTTTAGGGTTTAGGATTTAGGCTTTTTGGATTTATAGTTTTGGGTTTAGTTTTTAGGGTTTTAAAATTTAGGGTTTAGTGTTTTAGGGTTTAGGGTTTAGGGTTTAGAGTTAGAGTTTAGGGTTTAGTGTCTAGGGTTTACGGTTTAGGTATTTAGGTCTTAGGGTTTCATGTTTAGGGTTAAGGGTTTGGGGTTAGGGTTTAGGGTTTATGGTTTTTAGGGTCTAGGGTGTAGGGTTTAGTGTTTAGCGCTTAGGGTTTAGGGTTTAGGGTTTAAGGTTTCGGATTGAGGGTTTAGGGGTTTAGTGTTTCGTATTTAGGGTTTAGGATTTATGGTTTAAGGTATTGGGTTTAGGGTTTAGGGTTTAGGTCTTAGGGTTTAGGGTTTAGGGTTTAGGGTTTAGGTTTTTATGATTTAGGGTTTATGGTTTCGGGTTTAGGGTTTAGGGTTTGGGTTAAGGTTTGGGGTTAGGGTTTAGGGTTTTGGGTTTAGGGTTTTTAGGGTCTACGGTTTAGGGTTTAGGTTTGATGGTTTAGGGTTTGGGGTTAGGGTTTAGGGTTTCGGGTTTATGGTTTAGGGTGTGTTTAGGTTTTATGGTTTAGGTTTTAGGGTTTAGGGTTTAAGGTTTAGTGTTTTGGATTTAGTGTTTATGATTTAGGTTTTAGGGTTTAGGTTTTACGGATTAGGGTTTAGTGTTTTGGGTTTTTGGTTTAGGCTTTAGGTTTTTGGATTTATGGTTTTTCTTATAGGGTTTAGGGTTTACGGTTTAGGGTTAGGGTTTAGGGTGTTGTGTTTCGAATTTAGGGGTAGGGTTTAGGGTTTAGGGTTTAGGGTTTAGGGTTTAGGGTTTTGGTGTTTAGGTTTTAGGGTTTAGGTTTTAAGGTTGAGGGTTTAGGTTTTTGTGTTTAGGGTTTTTAGGGTCTGGGGTATAGGATTTAGGGTTTAGGGTTTAGGGTTTAGGGTTAGGGTTTAGTGTTTAGGGTTTTGGGTTTTGGGTTTAAATGTTTACGTTTCAGGGTTTAGGTTTTAGGCTTTAGGATTTAGGGTTTAGGTTTTGGGGTTTAGGGTTTTGGATTTAGGGTTTAGGGTCTAGGGTTTTAGGGTTTTAAAGTTTAGGATTTAGTGCTTTAGGGTTTAGGGTCTTAGGGTTTAGGGTTTAGGGTTAGGGTTTAGCGTATACGATTTAGAATTTTGGGTTTAGGGTTTAGGTTTTAGGGTTTAGGGTTTAGGGTTTACGTGTTTAGGTTTTAGGGTTTATGTTTTAGGGTTTAGGGTTTAGGATTTTTGATTTAGGGTTTAAGGTTATGTGTTTAGTATTTGGGGTTTTGGGTTTTGGGTTTTTGGTTTTGGGTTTAGGGCTTAAGGTTTAGGGTTTAGGGTATAGGGCTTAGGGTTTAGGGTTTAGGGTTTAGGGTTTATGTTTATAGGCTTTAGGATTTAGGGTTTGGGGTTCGGGTTTGGGGTTAGGGTTCAGGGGTTAGGGTTTTCGATTTTTAGGGTCTTGGGTTAAGGGTTTAGTGTTTAGGGTTTAGGGTTTAGGGTTTAGGGTTTGGGGTTAGGGTTTTGGGTTTAGGGTTTAGTGTTTATGGTTTTGGGTTTCGGGTTTAGGGTTTTTGTTTTAGGGTTGGGGGTTTAGGGTTTAGGGTTTAGGGTTTAAGGTTTAGGGTTTAGGGCTTACGGTTTAGGGTTTAGGGTTTAGGGTTTAGGGTTTAGGTTTGTAGCGTTTGGGGTTTAGGTTTGTAGGGTTTTGGGTTAGGTTTTCGGGTTTAGGGTTTAGGGTTTCGGGTTAGGGTTTAATGTCTAGGGTTTAGGGTTTATGGTTTAGGGTTTTAGGGTTTAGGGATTTAGGAATTAGAGTTTGGGGCTAGGGTTTAGGGTTTGCGGTTTAGGTTTTAGGGTTTACAGTTTAGAGTTTACGTGTTTAGGTTTTACCGTTTAGTTTTTACGATTTAGGGTATAGGGTTTGGGATTTAGGCCTTATGGTTTTGGATTTAGGGTTTAAGGTTTAGTGTTTTGGGTTTAGGGTTTAGGGTTTAGGTTTTAGGGCTTAGGGTTACGGTTTAGGGTTTAGGGTTTAGGGTTTAGGGTTTATGTGTTTCGGTTTTAGGGTTTAGGTTTTAGGGTTTAGGGTTTTAGGGTTTTTAGCGTCTAAGGTTTAGGGTTTAGGGTTTAGTGTTTACCGTTTGGGGATTAGGGTGTTAGGGTTTAGGGTTTGGGGTTATGGTTTAGGGTTTTGGGTTTTGTGTTTAGGCTTTAGGGTTTAGGGTTTAGGGTTTAGAGTTTGGGGTTTATGTGTTTAGGTTTTAGGGTTTAGGTTTTAGGGTTTAGGGTTTAGGGTTTTTAGGGTTTTTAGGGTCTAAGGTTTAGTGTTTAGGGTTTAGCATTTACGGTTTGGGGTTTTGGGTTTTGGGTTCAGGGTTTGGGGTTAGGGTTTTGGGTTTAGGGTTTAGGGTTTAGGGTTTAGGGTTTTGTATTTAGGGTTTAGGGTTTAGGGTTTAGGCCTTAGGGTTTTGGATTTTGGGTTTATGGTTTATGGTTTAGGGTTTAGGGTTTTAGGGTTTAGGGTTTAGGTTTTGAGGCATAGGGTTAGGGTTTAGGGTTTGGTGTTTAGGGTTTAGGCATTAGGCTTTAGGGTTTAGGGTTTTGTGTTTTGGGTTTAGGGTTTAGAGTTTAGGCCTTAGGGTTTTTGATTTAGGGTTTAGGGTTTAGGGTTTAGGGTTTTAGGGTTTAGGGTTTAGGTTTTGGGGCTTAGGGTGATGATTTAGGGTGTAGTGTTTAGGGTTTAGGGTTTAGGTGTTTAGGTTTTAGCGTTTAGGTTTTAGGGTTTAGGGTTTAGGGTTTAGGGTTTAGGGTTTAGGGTTTGTGGTTTAGGGTTTAGGGTTTAGGGTTTAGGGTTTAAGGTTTAGGGTTTAGGGTTTAGGGTTTTGGAGTTTAGGTTTTAAGGTTTAGGGTTTTGGCTTTAGGGTTTAGGCTTTAGGGTTTAAAGTTTAGGGTTTTGGATTTAGGGTTTAGGGTTTTCTGTTTTGGGTATAGGGTTCAGTGTGGTAGGGTTTATGGTTTTATGATTTAGGGTTTAGGGTTTGGGATTAGGGTTTAGGGTTTTGTGTTTAGGGTTTATGGTTTAGGGTTTAGGGTTTAGGGTTTAGCGTTTAGGGTTTAGGGTTTAGGTGTTTAGGTTTTAGGGTTTACTTTTTCTGGATTTGGGTTTAGGTTTTAGGGTTTTGTGTTTAGGGTTTTGGATTTAGGGGTTAGGGTTTAGTGTTTAGGGTTTAAGGTTTAGTGTTTAGTATTTAGGGTTTTGGGTTTAGGGTTTAGGGTTTAGGGTTTTGGGTTTTGGGTTTAGGGTTTAAGGTTTAGGTTTTAGGGCTTGGGGCTAAGGGTTTAGTGTTTCGGGTTTTGGGTTTAGAGTTATAGAGTTTAGGGTTTGGGTTGTCAAGTATAGTGTTTAAGTTTTGTGGTTAGAGTTTGGGGTTAGGGTTTGGGGTTTGGGGTTTTGGGTATAGGGCTTGGGGTTTAGGGTTTAGGGTTTAGGGTTTTGGACTTAGGGTTTTGGGTTTAGGGTTTTGGGTTTAGGGTTTAGTGTGTAGTATTTAGGGTTTAAGGTTTAGGGTGTTGGGTTAAGGTTTAGGGTTTAGGTTTTAGGGATTTCGGCTAAGGGTTTAGGGTGTAGGGTTATAGAGTTTAGGGTTTAGGGTTTCAATTATAGGGTTTAAGTTTTGGGGTTAGGGTTTGGGGTTAGGGTTTAGGGTTTGGGGTATTGGGTTTAGGGTTTAGGTGCTTGTGTTTTAGGGTCTAGGGTTTAGGTTTTTAGGGTTTCGGACTTAGGGTTTGGGGTTGAGGGTTTAGGGTTTAGTGTTTAGTATTTATGGTTTAGGGTTTAAGGTTTAGGGTTTAGGGTTTAAGGTTTAGGGTTTAGGGTTTAGGGTTTATGGTTTAAGGTTTATGGTTATTGGGTTTAGGCTTTCAGGTTTAGGGTTTGGGGTTTGGGGTTTGGGTTTGGCGTTAGGGTTTAGGGTTTAGGGTTTCGGGTTTTTATGGTATAGGGCTTAGGGTTTAGGGGTTAGTGTCTAGGGTTTAGGGTTTAGGGTTTGGGGTTTAGGTGTTTAGGTTTTAGTGTTTTCATTTTAGGTTCTAGGGTTTTTGGTTTTGGGTTTTGGGTTTTATGTTTTAGGGTTTAGGGTTTATGGTTAAGGGTTACAGTTTAGGGTTTAGGGCTTAGGGTTTGCGGTTCAGGGTTTAGTGTTTAGTGGTGAGGGATTAGGATTTAGGATTTGGGGTTTGGGGGTTTTAGTTTTATTGTCTAGGTTTTAGGGTTTAGGGTTTAGGGTTTTGGTGTTTAGGTTTTAGGGTTTAGGGTTTTATGCTTTAGGGTTCAGGGTTTAGGGTTAAGGGTTAGGGTTAATGGTTTAGGGCTTAGGGTTTGGGGCTTAGGGTTTAGGGTTTAGGGGATGGGGATTAGGGTTTAGGGTTTAGGGTTTAGGTTTTGAGTTTTTGGTTTAGGGTTTAGGGTTTAGGGTTTAGTTTTTAGGATTTATGGTTTTGGGTTTTGGGTTTACGGTTTTGGGTTATGGTTTAGGGTTTAGGTTTTAGGGTTTTTAGGGTATAGGATTTGGGATTTAGGATTTAGGGTTTAGGGTTTAGGGTTTGCGGTAGGGTTTTGGGTTTAGGGTTTAGGGTTTACTATTTGGGGTTTAGGGTTAGGGATTTTGGATTTAGGGCTTAGGGTTTAGTGTTTTAGGTTTTAGGGTTTAGGGTTTAGTGTTTAGGGTTCTAGGGTTTAGGGTATAGGGTTTAGGGTTAGGGTATAGGGTTTAGTGTTGATGGTTTTTGGTTTAGGGTTTAGGGTTTAGGTTTTAGGGCTTAGGGTTTGGGTTTAGGATTTAGTGTTTTGGCTTTAGGGTTTAGGGTTTAGGGTTTAGGTGTTTAGGTTTTAGGGTTTAGGGTTTAGGTTTTAGGGTTTAGGCTTAAGGGTTTAAGGTTTTTAGGGTATTGGATTTAGAATTAGGGTTTAGGGTTTAGGGTTTGCTGTAGGATTTTGGGTTTAGGGTTTAGGGTTTACGATTTGGGGTTTAGGGTTAGGGATTTTGGATTTAGGGCTTAGGGTTTAGGGTTTTAGGTTTTAGGGTTTAGGGTTTAGTATTTTAGGGTTTAGGGTTTTAGGGTTCGGGTTAGGTTTCGGTTTAGGTTTTCGGGTTTGTGTTCGGTTTTGGTTTAGGGTTTGGTTTAGGTTCGGTTCGTTTAGGGTTTGGTTTTTGCTTTGAGTTTTGGGTTTCGGTTTAGTTTAGGCTTAGGGTTAGGGTTTAGGCTTTAGTTTGGCTTAGGGTTGGGGTTTCTAGGTTAGGTTTTCGGTTTTAGTGTTTTGGGCTTAGGTTTCGGGTTTAGGTTTAGGTGTTTAGGTTTTCCGGGTTTAGTCCTTAAGGGTTTAGGTTTTTAGGGGGGTATTGGATTATAATTAGGGTTTAGGTTTAGGTGGGTTAGAATTAGGGTTTAGGGTTTAGGGTTTAGGGTTTACGACTTGGGGTTTAGGGTTAGGGATTTTGGATTTAGGGCTTAGGTTTTAGGGTTTTAGGTTTTTGGGTTTAGGGTTTAGTGTTTTAGGGTTTAGGGTTTTAGGGTTTAGGGTATAGGGTTTAGGGTTAGGGTTTAGGGTTTGGTGTTGATGGTTTAGGGTTTAGGGTTTAGGTTTTAGGGTTTAGGGTTTAGGCTTTATTGGTTGGCTTTAGGTGTAGGGTTAGGGTGTGTTTAGGTTTTAGGGTTTAGGGTTTTTCTGTTTCGGTTTCTGCGTAAGGGTTTAATTTTTCGGGTCTACGGGTTTGGGTTTAGGTTTAGGGTGCGGGGTTTTGGGTCGGGTTTGGGTTTAGGTTTTATGGTTTGGGTTTTGGGGTTTTTGGTGTTTTAGGTTTATGGGTTTTGCAGGTTTTAGGCTGGTTAGGCTTTAGGGCATTAGGGTTTGGTGATTGGGGGTTAGGCTTTTAGTTTTTTTGGATTTAGGTTTTTAGGTTTTTGGTTTTAGGGTAGGGTTTTTGGTTTGGGTTTAGGTTGGGGGGGGTTGGGGTTGGTTTTAGGGTTTAGGGCTTAGGGTTTAGCATTTATGGTTTAGGGTTGAGGTGTTTAGGTTTTAGGGCTTACATTTTATGGTTTAGGGTTTAGGGTTTTGGTATTAGGGTTTGGGGTTTTGGATTTAGGGTTTAGCGTTTAGTGTTTAGGGTTTAGGATTTAGTGTTTAGATTAGTATTAGGTTTTTTTTTTTCTTGTGTTTTTTTTTTAGGATTTTGGGTTTAGGGTTTAAGGTTTAGGTTTTATTGCTTATGTGTTAGGGTTTCAGGGTTCGGTTTTTAGGGTTTAGGGTTTAGGTTTATAGAGTTTAGGGTTTAGGGTTTTAAATATAGGGTTTAGGTTTTGGGGTTAGGGTTTGGGGTTAGGGTTTAGGGTTTGGGGCTTAGGGTATAGTGTTTAGGGTTTTGGGTTTAGGTTTTGGGGTTATGGTTTTGGGTTTAGGGTTCAATGTTTAGGGTTTAGGGTTTATGGTTTAGGGTTTGGAGTTTTAGGTTTAAGGTTTAGGTGTATAGGTTTTGGGTTTAGGGTTCAATGTTTAGGGTTTAGGGTTTATGGTTTAGGGTTTGGAGTTTTAGGTTTAAGGTTTAGGTGTATAGGTTTTAGGGCTTAGGTTTTAGTCTTTAGGGTTTAGGCTTTACGGTTTAGGTTTCAAGATTTTGGGTACTGAATTTTGGGGTTAGGGTTGAGGGTTTAGATTTCGGGTTTATGGTTATGGATTTAGGGTTTAGGGTTTTAGGGTTTAGGATTTAGTGTTTAGGGTATAGGGTTTTTGCTATAGGTGTTTAGGTTTTAAGATTTAGGTTTTAGGGAACGGTAGTTTAGGTTAGTGAGTGTTTTAGGGTGGAATGGTTTTTAGGGTCATAGGGTAGTTAGACACATACTCACGTATGCGTTTACGTTTTATCAGTGTTTTTAGTGGTTTAGGCATTTATTCAGGATTTAGGCTATGAGGGTTAGGGTTAGGGTTTAGGGTTTAGTGTTTAGGTTAAGGGTTTTTATGTTAGGGTTTAACAGTATGTTTTGGTTTAGGGTTTAGGTTTAGGTGTTTTGCTGTTTTCGGGATGTTTTTTTCCCCGGGGGTGTTTTTCGGTTTCTTGATTTCGGCGGGTTTCGGGTTTCCGGTTTCGTGCTTTTGGTATTTACGGGTTTCGGGTTTTGGGGTTTAAGCTTTAGGGTTTAGGGTTTGGGGTTAGGGTTTTGTGTTTAGGGTTTTGGGTTTAGGGTTTTGGGTTTATGGTTTAGGTGTTTAGGTTTTAGGGTTTGCGTTTTAGGGTTTAGGGTTTAGGGTTTAGTGTTTTGGGTTTAGCTGTTCAGGTTTTAGGGTTTAGGATTTAGGCTTTAGGCTTTCGGGTTTAGGCTTTAGGATTTAGGGTTTTGGATTTAGGGTTTAAGTTTTAAGGTTTAGAGTTTAGGGTTTTAGGGTTTAGGGTTAAATGTTGTGGGGTTTTGGGTTTTAGAGTTTTGGGTTAGGGTTTGGGGTTAGGGTTTAGGGTTTAGGGTTTAGGGTTTAGGGTTTGGGGTTAGGTTTGACCGTGTTTTAAGGCTTAGTTTTTATGTTTTGGAGGTTTGGCTAGGTTTAAGGGTTTATGGTTAATGGTTTTATGGTGTGGGTATCGAATTGGGGTTTTAGTGGTTTTGGGTTTAGCGTTTCGGGTTATAGGTTTGGGTTAGTGTTTTAGAGGTTTAAGGGTTTTAGGAACTAGGGTTTGAGTTTAGGTTGGGTTAGTGGTTTTCGGTTTATGGTTTTATTGTTTAGGTTTTGGATTAGGGTTTAGGGTTTTGGTTTAGATTTTGGGTTTAGTGTTTACGGATTTTGATGGTTTTAGGTTTAGGTTTTGGTTTAGGGTTTAGGATTTTTAGCTAGGTTTAGTTTTTTCCGGGTTGTGGACTTAGGGTTTAGTGGTTTATCGGGTTTATGGTTAGGGTTCGTGTTTAGGAATTTCGGCTTTCGGGTTTCGGTGTTCGGTGTATTAGGGTTTTTTTGGGTTTCGTGTTTTGGGTAGTGTTTGGTTTGGTTTCTTTTCGGGTTTTGGGTTGTGTGGGATATTTAGGGGGGTTTGGGGTAGTTTGGTTTAGGTTTTAGGTTGAGGTGTTTAGGGTTTTAGGGTTATTTTATCGGGTTTGGGGTTTCGGGTTTAGGGTTTGGTGTGTTGGGTTTAGCTAGTTTAGGGTTTTTATGCCTTTAAGGAGCTAGGTTTGGGTCGGTTTCGGGTTTTAGGGTTTTGATTTGGGAATTTAAGGGTTTTAGGGGTTAGAGTTTTTTTATGCTTAGGTTTTGGTTTACGCTTTTTTGGTTTTTGGGTTTAGAGGTTTAGGTTTCTTGTTTCGGTTTTATACGGGATTCTAAGTTTAGGGCTACGTTTTAGGTGTTTTAGGTTTGAGTCGGGTTTTTGGTTTACGGGTTTTTTAGGTTCGGGTTTTTGGCTTTCTGGTTTATTTTTCGTGTTTAGGATTTAAGGTGTCGTTTTATTTTCGGTTTGGGTTGGTTTAGGTTTGGGTTTCATTTTGGCCGGTTTAGGTTTTAGGGCTTAGGGCTATGGGTTTAGGGTTTAGGGTTTCGGGTCTAGGGTCTAGGGTTTTGGGTTTTTGGTTTAGGCTTTGGGGTTAAGGTTAGAGGTTAGGGTTTAGGGTGTAGGTTTTAGGGTCTAGGTTTTACGGTTTAGGGTTTGGGGTTATGGTTTAGGGTTTAGGGTTCAGTGTTTAGGTTTTCGGGCTTATGGTTCAGGATTTGGGGTTTAGGTCTTAGGGTTAGGTGTTTAGGTTTTAGGGCTTAGGTTTTTGGTTTTAGGGTTTTGGGTTTAGGTTTTAGGATTTAAGGTTTAGGGTTTTGAGTTTTGGGTTTAGGGTTTAGTGTTTAGGGTTTTGGATTTAGGGTTTAGGGTTTAAGTTTTAGGGTTTGGAGTTTAGGGTTTAGGTGTTCAGGTTTTAAGGTTTAGGTTTTAGTGTTTAGGCTTTAGGGCTTTGGGTTTTTAGGGTCTAGGGTTTCGGATTTAGTGTTGTGGAGTTTAGAGTTTTAGGCTTTAGGGTTTAGTGTTTTAGGGTTTTTCCGTGTTTTTATTTAGGGTTGGGTTTTAAGGTTTACGGTATTTATTGTTTAGGATGGCTTTGGTCGGGTTTTCGGCTTTTGGGGTTTTTAGGATTTAGATGGTTGGGGTTAGGTAGGGTTTAGGGTTCTGTTTTCGGGTTTGGGTGTTTAGGTCTTTGGGGTTGAAGGTTAGGGGTTTTAGGGATTTAGAGGGTTTAGGGTCCTTAGGGCTCGAGTGTTTGGGGTTTAGGTTATGGTTCATGGGTTATGGTTGGGAGTTTTATAGGGTTGGGGTTATTTAGGGTTTCGGTGTTTAGGGTTTTGAGGTTTTTTGGTTTTAGTTTAGGGCTTATTCGGTTCTGGGGTATTTTGGGTATGGTTTAGTTTGGTTTTTAAGGGGGTTAGGGTTTTTGGTTTGGTTTTAGGGGTTTTAGGGTTTTAGGTTTGGGTGTTTTTAGGTTTAGGGTTTAGAAGGTTTAAGGGTTTAGGGTCCAGGTTTATGTTTTAGGGTTTTTTAGGTCTTAGGGTTAGTGTTTTTGGTATAGGGTTTAGGGTGTGTACGGTTTGGGTTTAGGGTTTAGGGTTGGTTTTAGGGTTTAGGTTTGGGGTTTTAGGGTTTAGGGTTTAGGGGTTTAGGTTTTGGCGGTTTAACATCTATACATGGTTTTTTTGTTTTGTGGCTGATGTGTAGGGTTTAGGGGTTAGGGTTTAGGGGTTTAGTTTATAGGTTTAGGGTTTATGGTTTTTACATATAGATTATAGGTTTGGGGTTTAGGGTTTGGGGGTTAGGGGTTAGGGTTTGGTGCTTAGGGATAGTGTTTAGGGTTTTGGGTTAGTTTTTGGGGTTATGGTTTTGGGTTATCAATGTTTATGGTTTAGGGTTTATGGAGTTTGGAGTTTTCGGTTTACAGGTTTGGTTTTTGGGTTTGGTTCAATGTTTTATTAGGGTTTATGGTTTAGGGGTTGAGTTTTAGGTTTAGAGGTTTTAGGTTAACATAGGTTTTTAGGCTTTTAGGTAGTCTTTAGGGTTTAGGCTTAACGGGTTTAGGTTTCAATATTTTGGGTACTGAATTTGGGGTTAGGGTAGGGTTTAAGAGTTCTGGTTGAGGTTAAGATTTTGAGGGTTTGGTTCTTAGGTTAGTTTACGGTTTAGGAGTTAGGGTTTTTTGCTAATGGTTTTTAGTTTTAAGATTTTAGTTTTAGGGTTTAGGGTTTAAGGTTAGGTTTTTAAGGTTTTTGGTTTTAGAGTATAGGGTTTAAGCGGTTACGTTACGTTTACGGTTTAGTAGGTTTTAATTTTAGGATTTTACAGGATTTAGGTTATAGGGTTTAGTTAGGGTTTAGGATTTAAGTGTTCGGATTAGGGTTAGGGATTGTGTTTAAGGGTTTTTGGGGTTTAGTTATGTTTAGGTGTTTATGTCTTTATGTTTAAGGTTTTTGGGTTGATGGTTTAAACGGGTTTAAGGTTCAAGGGTAGGTGTTTTGTATTTAAGGGTTTTAGGTTGGGGTTTACGCTTTAGGGTTTAGGGTTTTGGGTTCGGGTTTTGTGTTTCGGGTTTTTTGGGTTCGGGTTGTTGGGTTATCTGGTTTCGGTGTCGTTTTTCTCGGTTTGCGTTTTCGGGTTTCGGGTTTGGGTTTCTGTTTTTGGGTTTCGCTGTTCCTTTTTTTCCGTGTTTTTCTGCTTTTCGGCTTTCGGCTTTCTTTCGGGTTTCTGCCTTTCGCTAATCAGGGTTTTGGCTTCTGGTGCCGTTTCCGGTTTTAGAGTTTCGGGTTTTCGGGGTTTCGGGTTCCTTTTTGTGGGTTTTGGGTTATTCGCGTTTTGGTTGGTTTTGGGTTATGGTTTTTCGGGTTTACGGGTTACCGTTTGGGGTTACGGGTTACGGTTTGCTTTCGTTTTTTAGTTTGGGTTTGGGCTTAGGGTTTTTGGGTTTAGGTCGGGTTTAGGGTTTCGGGTGAATAGGACTTTGGGGTTTAGGAGTTTGTGGGGTTAGCGTTTCGGGTGGGGTTTTGCGGGTGTGTTTAAGGTTTAGGGTTTTAGGAATTAGGGTTTAGGAGTTTAGGTTTTGGGTTTGGGTTTTGCTGTTTAGGTTTTAGGGTTTAGGTTTTGGGGATAGGTTTAAGGGTTTGGGTTTAGATTTTTGGGGGGGGGGGGTTTAGGTGTTTAGGGTTTGTTAGGTTTACGTGTTGGGAGTTTTCCAGGGTTTAGGGATTTTAGGTTTCAGGTTTAGTGTTTTAGGGTTTTTGACTTTTAGGATTAGGGTTTAGGATTTGTTGTAAGGTTTCCGGGTTTTAGTGTTTTTGGTTAGGTTTTATGGTTAGGGTTTAGAGGGCTGTTAGGCATTGGGTTTGGGTTTTGGGTTAGGGTTTAGTGTTTTGGATTTATGGTGTCGGGTACACTGTTTGGGTTTAGGGTTAGGGTTTTAGGGTTTAGGGTTTTAGGGTTAGGGGTTAAGGTTAGGGTTTAGGTGTAGGGTTTAGGTTTTGCTAGGTTTATCATTAGGTTCCGGGTTTTTAGTTTTATGTTTAGGCTTACTTTTTATGTTTTGGTTTAGGGTTTTGGAGGTGTTTAGGGTTTTTGGTTTAGTTTAGTGCGTGTTAGTGTTAGGGGTTTTAGGCATTTCGTGTTTAGTATTAGGGTTTTAGGGTTTAGTTTTGATTGGGTTAGGGTTTATAAATGGTTTATGGTTAGGTTTTAGGCTTGTTAAGGGTTAACGGGTTTTTAGGGTAGGTTTTGTGTTTAGGTTAGGGTTAGGTATTCGTTTTTTAAATTTGGTTTCCGGGTTTGGGGTTTAGGGGTTGTTGTTATGGTTTTAGGGTTTTGGGGGCTCGGTTCAGTGTTTAGGTGTTTTGGGTTTAGGTTTTGGGTTATTGGTTTTGGGGTTTAAGGTTCAATGTTTAGGGTGTTACGGTGTTATGGCTTTCTGTTTTGGAGTTTTCGTGTTTCAGGTTTTCGGTTTTGTGTCTCGTTTTGTTCAGGCTTTCGGTTTTCCATGTTTCGGGTTTAGGGTTTCTTTTTCGGGTTTTGCGTGTTTAGGTTTAAGGTTTTAGTGATGGTTATAGGGCTTGGTTTAGGTCTTTAGGTTTAGGCTTTACGGTTTGAAGGTTTTCAAAGATTTGGGGTACTGAATTTTGGGGTTAGGGTTTTTAGCGAGGGTTGTTTTCGGGTTTATGGTTTATTTCGGGTTTGGGTTTAAGGGTTTAGGATTTAGTGTTTAAAAAAAGGGTTTATAGTACGAGGGTATCGGGTTTTTAGGTTATGGATTAGGGGTTTACTTTTTAACGGTGGAGGGTTTAGTGTTTTGGCTTGAGTGTTTGGTTTTAAGATTTAGGTTTTTTAGGTTTTAGGGTTTTATGGTTTAGGGTTTAGGTTGTTGGGTTTATGTTTTAGGGTTATATGTTTTTAGGTCATCGAAGTGGTTTAGTGTTTAGTGTTATCGTTTAGGGTTTAAGTGTTTTATGTTTAGGGTGTTTTCGGGGATGTAGGGTATAGGGTTTAGGGTTTTAGGGTTTAGGGGTGATTTAGGGTTTCGGACAGTTTCTAACGGTTTCAGGGTTTAGGTTATTAAAAAGAAAAATAGGTGTTTAGTGTTTTAGGGTTTCAGGTTTATCAGGGTTTATCTGTGTACCGGGTTAGTTTTTGGGTTTATAGGGGTTTTGGGTTTAGGGTTTAGGGTTTTGTTTAGGTGTTTCGGGTTTCTGGTTTGGGTTAGGGTTTAGGGTTTCTTGATTTACGGGTTTTTAGGTTTAGGTGGGTTCGGTTTGGTTTCGGGTGTGCGGTTCGGGTTTTTGTGGAAATTTCTTCTTTTCGTTTGTTTACCTTTTCGGGTTTAGCGTTTTCGGGGTTTCGGGTTCTGGTTTCCGTGCGGGTTTTGGTTTTCATGTTCCGGTTTTTCGGTTTTCCGCTTTATCAGCACTTTAGGGTTAGGCTTTCGGGTTTAGGGTTTATATTTAGGGTTTGGATTTCAGGAGGGTCTTTAAGTTTTAGGTTTAGAGTTTAGGTTTTTGGTTTTAGGGCTTAATGGATGTTGTGGGGTTTTTGGGGTTTTAGAGTTGTTGGGCTTTAGGGTTTAGGGTTAGGTTAATAGGGTTAGTGTTTTCCGGGTTTGAGGGTAATACTGGTTTAGTTTCGGTTTTGGTAGGGTTTAGGGTTCTCCCGTTGGCTTTCGCTTTTGGTCGGTTTTGGTTATTGGGGTTTCAGGTTTTAGGGTTTAGGGTTTATTCGGGTTTCGGGTGTCGAGTTTAGGTTATTGGGGCCTTTGGGTTTCGGGTTTAGTGTTTCGTCGTTTTAGGTTTTTTGGGGTCGTGTTTGGTTTTAGGGGTTTTGCTTCGGTTTCGGTTTCGGGTTTTGGCTTGAAGATTTTTGGGGTTTAGGTCACATTCGGGTTGCTTTCGGTTTTATAACCGGTTGGGGTTCAGTTTTTCGGGTTTTAGGGTTTCGGGTTAGGTAGGGCTTGGGGTTTCTCAAGGAATTTAGGGGTTAGGTTTCGGGTTTTTGTTTGGGTTATAGTTTTATGATTTAGGTTTAATGTTTAGCGTTTACGGGTTTACAGGGGTTTAGGTTTTGTTGTCTATAGCTTAAGGTTTATTTTGGTTTACTTTTTCGGGGTTAGTGCTGCGGTTTGGGTTAGTGTTTTGTATCTATACTTGGTTTTTTGTTGAGGTTTTGACGTTTAGGTTTAGTGGTTTTTAGCGTTTTAGTTGTTTTTCGGGGTCTTCTTTATGTTTATGGGTTTAGGGTTTAGGGTTTAGGTGTTTAGGTTTTAGGGTTTACGTTTTAGGGTTTAGGGTTTAGGGTTTAGGGTTTAGTTGATTAGGTTTTAGGGTTTAGGATTTAGGCTTTAGGCTTTGGGGTTTAGGGTTTTTGGATTTGGGGTTTAACGTTTAGGTTTTACGTCTTAGGGCTACGGGTTTAGGATTTCGGGTTTAGGGTTTAGGGTTTATGGTTTAGGGTTATGGGTTTAGGGTTTAGGGTTTAGGGTTTAGGGTTTAGGGTTTAGGGTTTGGGGTTAGGGTTTAGGGTTTGTGGTTAGGGTTTAGGCTTTAGGTTTTAGGGTTTAGGGTTTAGGGTTTGGGGTTTAGGGATTGGGGTTTAGGTATTTAGGTTTTAGGGCTTTGGTTTTTTATTTTAAGGTTTAGGGTTTAGGTTTTATGGTTTAGGGTTTAGGGTTTGTAGGGTCTGGGGTTTTGGGTTTTCGGTATAGAATTTACTGTTTAAGGTTTAGGGTTTTGGAATTAGGATTTAGGGTTTGGGGTTTAGGGTTTTAGGTTTTAGGGTTTAGGGTTTGGGGTTTAGGGTTGAGGGTTTAGGTGTTTAGGTTTTAAGGTTTAGGTTTTAGGGTTTAGGGTTTAGGGTTTAGGGTTTTAGGGTCTAGGGTTTAGGGTTTAGGGTTTAGTGTTTTAGGGTTTAGGGTTTTACGGTTTACGGTTAGGGTTTAAGGTTTAGTGTTTGGGTTTTAGGGTTTAGAGTTTAGGGTTTATGGTATATGGTTTAGGGTTTAGGGTTTAGGTGTTTATGTTTTTGGGTTTAGCTTTTTGGGTTTAGGTTTTAGGGTCTAGGGTTTAGGGTTTAGGGCTTAGGATTTTGGATTAAGGGTTTAGGGTTTAGTGTTTGGTATTTAGTGTTTTTGATTTAGGGTTTAGGGTTTACGGTTTAGGATTTTGGGTTTAGGGTTTGGGGTTAGGTTTTAGGGTTTAGAGCTTGGGGTTTAGGTTTTAGTGTTAAGGGTTTTGTGTTTGGTATTTAGGGTTTAGGGTTTAGCATTTAGGGTTTAGGGTTTTGGATTTTGGGTCTGGGGTTTAGGGTTTAGGGTTTACTTTTTGGTATTTAGGGTTTAAGGTTTGGGGTTAGGGTTTAGAGTTTTGGGTTTAGGGTTTATGGTTTAGGGTTTAGGGTTTAGGGTTTAGGGTTTAGTGTTTTGGGTTTAGGTGTTTAGGTTTTACGCTTTATGCTTTGGGGTTTAGGGTTTAGGGTTTAGGGTTTTGGATTTTGGTTTTATGGTTTAGGGTTTAGGGTTTCGGGTTTTAGGTTTTAGGGTTTAGTGTTTTACGGTTTAGGATTTTAATTAAGTAAAGAATAAGGTCCGGTAAGAATTTCGAAACCTATGCACTGGATAGATTGATCAAGCAAAACTTCTTAAAGCAAAGAATAGTTGGACCATGATCAGCACATGCCCTGGATCCTCACATATGCTACATTTTTCAGAAGATGATGGAAAAACACGCATTTCATTTACCTTCTTAAGGCTCAATGGATCTAACCTTTAGACATCATGCAAAAGCCTAGCATTCAAATCATCAACTTCTTTCAATTGAGATTACCACCCCCTTAATAATGTTTGTTTTAGATTCATCATACACTTCAGAGACATCCCAAGGATTGGGCTGTTTTCAGCCAAATAATCAAAAGTAGTCAAACGTTTGCAGGCCCTTTATTGAAAAACCTCACCATTGACACATTGTTTCTACAAATGCCTCATCTTTGGTTGCAAACCCTATAGAAAAAACTGAGGGCACTCCAATTTCTATACCCATGATGAGGACATGCATTTAAAAGATCTTTGAAACGTTCCCAACACTAATAAAATGTTTCCACATCCTTTTGGAAAAAGTTCATGATTTGTCTTTTCAGAGCATTAGTTCTTTGCATGGGAAAAAATTTCTTTAAAAACTCAGTTTGCATTTCTTGCCAAGTCCCAATGGATCTTGGTCTTAAGGAATTCAACCAGGTTTTTGCCTTGTCTTTTAAAGAAAATGGAAATAATTTCAGTCTTATTACCTCCTCAGTGCATGTTCTGTCCATGAATGTGGAACACACTTCTTCAAACTCTTTAATATGCAAATATGGGTTTTTAGATTCAATGCCATGAAAATGAGGTAACAATGGAATCATCCCAGGTTTAAAATTAAAAGCATTTGCATTCAAAGGTAGAATAATGCAGGGTGGGGTGCTGGTCCTACTAGGTTGCAAATATTCTCTGAGTGTCCTGTTAGGGTTATCCCTATCATGATGTTCATTCTCAGCCACGATGCTATGAGTGTCAGATGATGATTCAAGTGAAATAGGTGCACTCAATGATAAGATGGATGAGTCTGTCCTAACTAGTCTAAATGTGTTATCTCTAGCCCAACCAGACATACAAAATCAGTATAAATGAAAACAAAAATAAAAATAAAAGCAAACAGGTCAAAGGAGAGGAAGTAGATATCACCCAGGCTGTGAAGACGTTCACAGCTCTATAAATACCCTCTCTGAAATTTGAGAAACACTTTGATGACACCAATTAATCCCTGGCAACGGCGCCAAAAACTTGACTCGTTCTTAGTTATGCTTCCAAGTGCAGAAGTGTCAAGTTGTATCAAGGATGAGTCCAGGATCATATTCCACAAGGACCACTGAGTATCAAAGTATTTATGCAAGTTTAGTGAAATCCTGTTGCTGAAAAATGGGGTTTGAAAATCTTTTTTGTCTTTTACGATTTTGAAAACAATAAACAAAGTGAGAGAAGCTTGAGTAAACTATCAAAATGAAACTGAAATTCTATCAATTTTCCAAAAATGTAAATCTAATAACGCAACCAAAACTAAACAAATTAACTAAAACAATTTTACCAAACACTCGGGTTACGGGTTCAACGTCTATTTGCTTCCACCGTTTACTAATTTCCTAGGTCTTACTCCTTTTCTTGTTAATCCAATCAAGGCATTAATAAGATGAAATTTTATTACTAAAGATCGAGTAAATTGGCCACATCCAAACGGAAGAAAATAAAAACTCTCATTAAGCAATAACCGAATTTTATGTAAAAATTAGTTGATTAAAATCCTAGATTAAATCAAGGTTTTGATGTGCCTATCGTCAACAACAAAACAAAAAATAAGAGCTAGCGATTTATCAACGATGCCTTCAATATTCGATTTCAACAAAATAAAAGTTTAACAATAATTTCTTAGGAGAACTAATAAACCATGGAAAACAAACGACATTGACCCACAACCCGAGTTACCGAACTTAGCCACTCATGCTCACAATACACAATTTTCAGGTCAAATTAATTCCACGGTGGCTCACTGCATCAATAAAATGAAAAACCATAATAAAAATACAAACTTTGATAAAACCGAACCTAATCTAAATTGAGTTTCAACAAAAAAATAAAAATAAATCTTGAACAAAAAGCACAACTAATTTAATTTTCCAAAGGCAAAAACAACTTAACAATTATTTAAAATCTAAAATAAACCTTAATACTAATTTAACCATGTCCAACTTTCAATACAAAAAAGTAAATAAATAAATAAATAAAAGAAAGAGATAGAAAAAAAGCGAGAGATAGAGAGAGCCATGGGAGTTGCAGTCAGAATGGGGCTCGGCTAGCCTGGTTGTGCTTTGGAGGAGCTTCTGGGGTCTTCAAAGCTCTGCTGCTGTTGTTGGTATTGCTGCTGCTAGTGTGGGCTTCGGCTGGTACTGTGGAGGGGCTGGAGATGGAGCTTCAGTTGCTGCAGAGGGAAGCCTTGAGCTTTGGCTGCCGGTAAGCTGTTGGAGAAGAGCCGCTACTGTGGTGGCCGAGAAGTTGGTGCCGTGTTGTGGCTACAAGGGGTTTGCTGGTGGTTGGTGCTCGGGATGCTGAGGGAGTTGGAGCTGCTGGTGTTTTGCAGAGGATGAGGTAGTGTTGTGGCTGGAGCAGAGAATAGAGAAAAGAGAAAAAGAGAGTGAGAACAGAAGGATAGGAAGAAAACCAAGAAGGAAAAGATAAAGAGAAAGGGAATTGGAAGAAAGGAGAAGAGGAGGAAAGCCCTCGAGCTGCCTAGGAAAGAAGGGGGAGAAGAAGAAGAATTTAAAAGAGATTGGGGGAAGCCCTAGACCCGGTTTAGCCAACCCGACCCGACAACTTGACAGGCCGGGTCATATTTTTTTGCTCTCTGTTCATCGCAATATTTGACCCTTCTGAAGCCAGTTTCTCACAAAACTCAAAACATAAAAGTTGTAGATAATCCTTTCCTTTTTCTCTAGAAATTTGAATTTCCTCCATCAGAATTCGGACAGAAAAGTTATGAATAAAATATGAACAGGTGTTAGTTTTGGTTCCCGAGACTTTTCCTGCGATAAAAAATTATCAAAAACTTGTAAATTGCACAATAAAAATCAAGAATGATAATTTCGGTACTTTATTAAAATATTGGACAAATTTGGACATTTAATTAAAAATATACGCCATAAAGACAGGGTTAAAGTGTCCAATTACGCAGTTTGCACGCGTAATCAGTTTGGAACACAAAGTTAGGAAGGAAAAACAAAAAAAAAAAAATGCAGAAATGAATGAATGCAACTAGTAGCCATTACAATCCATGACTTAGTTAAATGAATGCATCCAAGAGCTATTACATGTAAGAACACGACTTGAATTAATGGCTTCTGCTTGCAATCACTTAATCTAGGACATGCTCTCACACGTAATGGGTTCTGATTGCATTCATTTAATTCAAGTCCTCTTCTTATACATATGGTTGCATTCATTTAGCACAAGTTGTGTTCCTACATGTAATGGGTCTTGGTTACATTCATTTAATCCAAGTTGTGTTTCTTGCATGAAATGACTCCTGGTTGCATCCATTTAATTCAGGCCGTGTTCTTACATGTTATTATCTTGGTTGCATTCATTTAACCAAGTCATGGTTTACATGTGATTGTTCCTAATTGCATTCGTTTAATTCATACATTGTTTCATACATTACATGTAGTGGCTTCTGATTGCATTTAATGGCCACTCATGGTTGTATGAATTTAACCCAAGTTGTGTTCTTACACGTCATTGCTCCAGGTTATATTGATGCAATATAGGTTGTGTACTTACCCATAATGGCTACTGGTTGCATTCATTTAACCAGGTCATATTCTTGCACACAATGACTCTTGGTTACATTCTTGTAGTCTAGGTCGTGTTTCAAGCACATAGTGGCTTACAATTGCATTCATTTAATCTGGGTCGTGTTCATATGTGTAATGGCTCTTGGTTGCATTCATTTGATCCTGGTCGTGTTCTTAAACGTAATGGTTCCTAGTTACATTCATTTAATCCAGGGGGCATTCTTAGATGCGGCTCATGTTGCGTTCATTTAAATGGATGCAACCAGGAGTCATTACATGTAAAAAACATGACTCAAATTAAATGAATGTAACCAGGACCAATTATATGTAGGAACACGGCTTGTGCTAAATGAGAACATGACCTAGATTAAGTGCGTGCAAGTAGGAGCCATTCATTATGTGTGAGAACACGACCTGGATTAAGTTAATGCGACAATAACATGTAAGAACACGACCTAAATTAAGAGTCATTATGTGTAAGAACATTACCACAATCAAACAAATGTGGTTGGAGCCATTACGTGTAAGACTTGGACCTTGACTAAATTAATGAAACTAGGAGCCATTTCACACGTCTTGGATCAAATGAATGCAACAAGGAGCTACGTGAAAGAATAAAATACGGATTAATCGAACACAACCAGCTACCATTACATTTAAGAACACAACTTGGATTAAATGAATGCAACTAGAAGCCATTGCATGTAAGAATGACATGGGTTAAATGAATGCAATCAAGAGTACTTATATTATTGAAACAAGATTTGGATTAAATGGATGCAACTATAGGCCGTTATGTATAGGATTACGACCTGGATTAAATGTATGCAACCAAGAGCCATCACGCGTAAGTACATGACTTGAGTAAAGGAATGCAACCAGGAATAATTATGTGCAAAAACTTTATACCTGGACTGATTGTATGCAACCAAGAGTTGTTATGAGTGTGACAAATGACCCAAATTAAATTAATGCACCTTGGAGTCATTACGCATAAGAACACAACCTGGATTAAATAAATGCAACCAAGAACAATTACGTTTAAGAATACAACCTGGACTAAATGAATGAAACTCGAAGCCATTACTTCTAGGAACCCAACCTAGATTAAATAAATGCAACTTGGAGCCATTACGTATAAGTGCACAACTTGGATTAAATGAATATAACTAGGATCCATTGCGTGTAAGAACTCAACATGGATTAAATAAGCAAGTACGAGTCATTAGGGTAAGAACACGATCTAGATTAGATGAATTATGCAAAAAACAATTACATGCAAGAAGACCACCTCAATTAAATTCATGCAACAAGGAGCCGTACATCCAACAGTACCCTACAAAGAAAAACATGTACCGTACATCGAACTGTGCCTAACATTGAAAAACATGCACCATACATCGAACCGTACCCAACATCGAAAAGTGTGTATCGTAAATCGAATCATACCCGACATCGAAAAACAAGAATCATTCATCGAATCGGGTCTAACATCGCAGAACATGTATCATACATCGAATCGTACTCAACAATGAAAAACATGCATTGAACAATGATTCATACCCGACATCGAAATACGTACTTCGTACCCACACGATATCAAATAAGGTGCACTATACATCGAACTATAACTAGCATCGAAAAATATGTAACGTACACTAAATCATGCCTGACATCGAAAAATGTGTATCGTACATTGAACCGTACACACATTGAAAAACGCGTATAGTACATTGAACCATACCTGACATCGAAAAATGTGAATCGTAGATCAAATTGTAGCCGACGTAAAAAAAAAAAAGAATCATACATCGAAATGTACCCGACATTAAACAATGTGTATCATGCATGGGGTTTGGGTTTTGTTATTACTACTATTATTTGAGCATTGGGTTGGGGTTTGGGTCAGGTTCGGGTTTAGGTTCAAGGTCGGGTTCAAGTTGAAAATTCGAAGAGAGATAACTTTGTATTTTGAATGCGGTTGGACCCCAACTGATGCGAACCTCAATCAACACTCATTGAGACTCAACGTTTATAAATGAAACGTGAACCATAGGTATAAAGTAACAAATCTCGACCCAATGATTATAATTGAATCATGAATCGAAGGTGTAAAGTAACAAACCTAGACCCAAAGATTATAATTAAATCACAAATTGAATGTGTAAATTTTGAATGCCACATGGAAAAATCCTTGATAAGTTCACAAGTTCTTTGAAGAATCAATAGAAGAAACAAAACCTCACATTTTTATTCAATGTTCAACTTTGGTAAAATGTGGCTACAAGTCTATTTATAAACCCCTCCATTTAAATTCAAATTCAAATAACATAACCCTAAACCCCTATAACTAATACACAAAAAATAGGTCGACACGCCTATACTTATTGAAATAAAAAGACTACACTAAACCACTAGGCTATGCCACCGCCTCACCTCGCCCCCCCCCCCCCCCCCTTTTCCATAGCTTGTATCACATGGATTAAAACTGGTTCTTCTTCTTTCAAGCCTATCTTGAATGTTGGGGTCTTACTTGATAAATTTGCATACTTGGCCCAAGTGGATTGCACCAATCCTTCCATTGCATCCTCGATCTTCTTAGCTATTGACCTTATAATTGGCCCATCTGGAACTTACAATGGATCCTTTAATGGTGCTTGTTGATTCTCATCATTCCCCCTCTCTTCAAAAGGATTTGACCTCGAATCTTTGTAGTATTTAAATCAATACCGATAGTAGAAAACTATTATAGAAACAATGAATCAAAGGAAGACGACAAAATTTTTTTTTTTTAAAGAACTGAAACTATAAAAGTCACGATTCAAGAAAAATGAACTTTGACACCCAATAGAAGAAACAAAACCTCACATTTTTATTCAATGTTCAACTTTTGTAGACTGTGGCTACAAGTCTATTTATAAACCCCTCCATTTAAATTCAAATTCAAATAACGTAACCCTAAACGCCTATAACTAATATACATAAAATAAGCCCACATGCCTATACTTATTGAAATAAAAAGTCTACACTAAACCACTAGTGATGCGGAATCCCAAGAATGAACGTCCGAAGACCTCAATCATATTTATCAAAACCCCAAACCCAAAATAAGATTTGACGTGGTAGTGGTTCCTTGACTTATTCCTTGACGTGAAGCACAAACCAAAAATAGCAAATTAATGGATGAATGCCACAAAGGTAGCACCTTTGATAAGTTCGGTAAAAGTTCAATGAAGAACTTGAAGAGAAATAAACCTCACTTGAAATTGTATTCAGCCAAAAAAATATTCTTCTCAATACAATAGAAAGTGTACTTACAGAAAATAAAAGAAACCCATGACATTAGCCCAGCCAATAAAAATAGGCTATGACGTCAATCTGGCCAATAAAATAGCCCCGCATAACCTTAAGCTTGCCATGTCATTTAATGAAACATGTGCAAGTCATGCCATGTGCCATGGCAGATGTTATGACAAAACCAATCAACGCTAACAAGTTCATATGGTGTAGATCTTCTTATGACCTAACAGAAACGTAAGTGGCATGAAACTGGCAAGACTAAAGAGAATGAAAAGATGTTTGAAGATGGCTTTAAATGGGAGAATGTGAAATGTAAAGCCCCTTTTATTTTTATTCAAAATATATGGGTTGTTGTAGCAAGCCACATAGGGCAGTGAGCTGCCCATGTCCATCATTTTTTGCATGCCCATGTGACGTCTTGCAGCCATGCCATATACATGCTGCCCATCCCATGTGAAGCCCATTTTTGTTGCCTACCGCTCTATACCACCCAAGTGAATGCTGCTAGCTGTATCACATGCCAACTAGCACAAGGTCACATCTCCATTATTTCAACAGTCTGCCCCGAATGCAGCATGTTTGCAGTTCAAAAAAAAATAAATCCCAAGCATCTCCATTTTTCTAGTTTCTCCTATTGAAATTAGAGAGATTTGTATGCTATTAATTCAAGAAAGAGGTATCATTGTTCTCTTCTTGTAATTAGAGAGAAGTTGTATCATTCCTTTTCACAGTGGATTCCTTCCTTCTAACCTTGGCCGTAGTTTTTTCCTCAATTTGTTTGGGGTTTTCCACATAAATCTTAATGTCAATTCTTATTTTCTAATTTCTTATTTTAGATGTGCAATACTATTCCTACCCATTCAATTTCCTAACACTTAACGATTGCAGCCACTTGACGAGAAATACAAATGTACATGAATATGAACCAATCCAAAACCTTCGTCAGAAATTTAGATAGAAAATTAGACAGAAGTTTTTAGAGACCAAACCTTTGTCACTTGAGTCATCACTTTGAAGATCTCCTTGTGATATGAACCAACAAGAGCTAGATCCATCACAAGAGCTAGAGTCAAGAAGGTCAAGGAGGCTACGCAAGGACTAATTAAGAAGTTGCTTGTCAATAAAGGCCATGGACACTAAAGAAAAGGACTTCCTTGAAGAGCCTAAGATGGTAAATTGTCTAAAGACGTGTGACGCTGGAACCTTAAGACAATAGGGGCTGTTTTGGGACCTTAATTAAAGTATGGGATAATAGTGGGCCAATTGTGTCAATTAAGCATGACATGTGACTTGCACGTGTTTCATTAAATGACATGGCACATGGCATGTGACTTGCACATGTTTCATTAAATGACATGACATGCTTAAGGTTATGTGGGGCTATTTGATTAGCCAAATTGATGTCATAGCCTACTTTTATTGGTTAGGCTGATGTCATGGGTTTCTTTTATTTTCTATAAGTAGTTAACTCTCTTTTGTATTGAAAAAGAATATTTTGGCTAAATACAATTCCAAGTGCAGTTTATTTCTCTTCAAGTTCTTCATTGAACTTTCACCAAACTTATCAAAGGTGCTACCTTTGTGACGTTCATCCATTAATTTGATATTCTTTGTTTGTGCTTCACGTCAAGCAATAGGTCAAGGATCCACTACGATGTCGAATCTTATTTTGGGTTTGGGGTTTTGATAAACCCGAATTGGGGTCTCGGACGTTCATTGTTGGGGTTCCGCATCATTTGGTATCAAAGCTTTGGTTCTAATCAGGTTCTATCTATCTTATTTTTCTTGTTTGCTTTCGAAAATTCTTTTTATCTTATAATCATTTATCCTTATTTCATATTCTTTTATCATCCAATCTACCTATCTTGTTTTCTTGTTTCCCAAATTTTCTATCTCTTCTTTAATATCATCCTTCATCAAGATTGAATCTTTTGTGGCTGAAAATTGCAAGAAACACAGTGATGCCAATTAGAGCACAAAAAAAAAAAAAAAAAGTGGCCAATTCGTGCACACATAAAAAAAAGTCATTTTGAGCATTCAAAAAAAAAAGAAAAAAAAGAGAGGAGGCAACAACTTGAAGGCTTGTGCAATTTGTGGCTGCACTTAACTTGGATTCACCTTTGACTTTATCTTAGTCCATTCTAAAATCTATTCGATTTATTATTCTGATTTGTGTGTGAATATATCCTTGGTCGAGTGGTTATTTTGTTCCATTGAATTTCTTCTTATTTCGTTTGTGTCATTATTATTTTCTTGACTTCTTTTTGTCTTTCCTTCGTTGTTATTTTCATTGATATCTTGTTTATAATTCATTGATTCAATTGCTGCGTTTGGTTGAACTATTGGTTTGATTGGGATTAGTTCATTAAGGAACTAAAAGAGAAATCCCGAGTGGTAAGAGGCATGAGTGTGTGAGCGTATCAGAGGGAAAAAGCCAAAAAAAAAAAATTTGTGTCAAAACATGAGCGTTGAGTGTCATTGTTTGAGGGTAAACATGTAAAGGAGTGAGTGAGGAATTTTTTTCTCTCTAATATCCTTTTTACAGGTTTGAAATCATGGGTAGAAAGGCGGTTGGTGCTGAAACTTCCAGCAAGGGTAGCGAGAATGAGAACCCTCCACAAGACACATTCTTCACCTTGCAAGCCATTCAACAGAAGTTTGAAAGACTCAATATGATTTTTGGGGGAGTTCATAGATAGATTGGATAAACAAGACGCTGCAATTGATGGACTGAGAAGAGGACAATCCAATGAAAGGTGGCGAAGGCCACACACTCCTCCGATTGCTGAATTTGAATATCATATAGGTAGCAACGATGCAAGTGATGATGAATATGATGGTATGGGCAGATTTGCTTATCGAGGTGCTAGGCAAGAGCGGCAACCTTGATAGGAGCCAAGGGGTTGAGATAACATCGATAGAAACATTGAAAACATCAAAATGAAGATCCCTCCTTTTCAAAGGAAAAATAACCCGGATGTATACCTTGAACAGGAGGAAGGTTGAGCTCATTTTTGAGTGTCGTAACTACTCTGAAGAAAAGAAGGTGAAATTGGCAGCTGTGGAGTTCACTGACTATGCACTTGTATGGTGGGATCAAATTCTTCTTAGTAGGCGTAGAAACATGGAAAGACCTATTGAGACGTGGGCTAAAATGAAGGTGGTGATGAGGAAGCGATTTGTACCAAACCACTACTACCGAGACTTGCACCAACGTCTTCAAAGTCTTACCCAAGGTACCAAAAGTGTGGAGGACTACCACAAGGAGATGGAGATGGCTATGATTTCGAAAATTATTGAGGAAGATAGAGAAGCTACAATGGCACGATTCTTATGTGGGTTAAACCAGGAAATTGCAAACATAGTGGAGTTGTAGCACTATATGGAGTTAGAGGACATGGTGCATATGACAATGAAAGTGGAGTGGCAACTCAAACACAAGGGTGGAAAAAAACATGCTACAACAACTTTGGCTTCCCATTCCACATGGAAACTGAATTGGGGGAAATCAAAGGATGAAAGGGCTGCTTCCAAATCCAAGGACAAAGTGGGTAGCCATGAAAAGGTACAACTTCTTCTTAACCTAGTCAGTACAGAAATACCAAGTGTTTTAGGTGTTTGCGGACTGGTTATATTGCATCACAATGCCCAAATAAAAGAGCAATGATTATGAGATATGATGGTACTATTGAGACCGATGATGAAGAGAGTGATTATGAGTCCATGCCTTCACTAGAAGAGTCTAGTGATGTTGAGTATGCTGTCCATTGTGAGGCTAGTAACTAGGAGAGCTTAACATGCATGTGGTGAAACATGAGAATGAGGAGTAGCATGAGAATATATTTCATACTCGATGTTACATCCATGATAAGGTGTGTAGCATAATCATCAATGGAGGGAGCTGCACTAACGTAGCTAGTCACATCTTATTGGGCAGGTCGTGGCAATATGATCGATGTGTCACTCATGATTGGTTGAAGAATAGGTATTCCTTTATTAAAGATGGGAGGAGTGTGACCCTTGTACCATTGACTCCTAAGCAAGTGTATGAAGATCAAGTGAGATTAAAATGAGCAAATGATGAGAAAAACAAAAGAAAGGTTGAGAATAAAACAAATAGAGAGGCATAAAGCATTGAAAAAAAAACAAAAAAAAAAGGAATGAAAATGAGGGCAAGAGAGGAACTGAAATTAGAAAAAAAAAAAGAGTGGTAAAACTGAGGGAAAAACAACGAGAGAGGAAAAAGTGAGTTTGTATGCAAAAGAAAAAGAGTGTAAGAAAGCTTTTTATGCACAAAGACCTCTAGTTGTACTCATGTACAAGGAGGCATATTTGAGCACTTAAAAACTCATCTCTTCCTTGCCTAGTGTTGTTGTTTCTTTGCTGTAGGAATATGAGGATGTCTTTCCTGTAGACATGCCCAATGGTTTGCCACCAATTAGAGGAACTGAGCATCATATTGACTTCATCCTCGGGGCTACGGACTCCTAACCGTCAGGCCTATAGGAGCAGTCTCGAGGAGACTAAAGAACTTCAAAGACAAGTTGAGGAGCTGCTAACCAAGGGGCATGTGAGGGAGAGCATGAGTCCATGTGCAGTACCTGTGTTATTAGTAAGAAAGATGGATCATGGAGGATGTACGTGAATTGTAGAGCTATCAATAAAATCACTGTAAAGTATCTTCATCGTATCCCTAAACTAGATGACTTGTTAGATGAACTGCATGACTCTTGCATCTTTTCTAAAATTGATTTAAAAAGTGGCTACCCATCAAATAAGAATGAAACCAGGTGATGAATGGAAAACTGCATTTAAGACAAAGTACGGTTTGAATGGATGATATGCCATTTGGTCTTACCAATGCACTTAGTACTTTCATGTGCTTGATGAATCATGTCTTGCGTGCATTTATAGGCAAATTTTTTATTGTCTACTTTAACGACATCCTAGTGTATAGCAAGAATCTTGATGATCACTTGGATTATTTGAAAAGTGTATTGGATGTTCTTAGGAAAGAAAAATTGTTTGCTAACCTAAATAAAATGTTATTTCCTCGGGTTATATGGTGAGTGCTATGGGCATAAAAGTGGATGAGGAAATGGTAAAAACAATAAAAGATTGGCCAATACCTAAATATATAACTTATGTGCATAATTTTCTTGGGTTGACTAGTTTTTATAGGCGGTTTGTGAGAGATTTTAGCACCATTGCTGCACCTTTAACTGAAGTGATAAAAAAGAACGTGGGGTTTAAATGGAGTAATGCACAAGAACATGACTTTAAAATGATTAAAGATAGGTTATGTTCTGCTCCATTGTTGCTTTTACCTGATTTCACTAAAACTTTTGAGATTGAATGTGATGCCTTCGAGATTGGTTTTGGAACTGTTTTGATGTAATATAAGCATCCCATTGCATATTTTAGTGAAAGGCTCAATGGCGCAGATCGAACTACTCCACGTATGATAAAGAACTATATGCCTTGTGAGGGCATTGGAGACGTGGCAACACTACTTGTGGCCTAAAGAATTCGTGATCCACTCTGATCATAATTCATTAAAGCATTTGAAGGGGCAAGGTAAGCTAAATCGTCGCCACGCCAAATGGGTAGAGTTCATCGAAACTTTCCCATATGTCATTCAGTACAAGCAGGGGAAAGAGAATGTCGTGGCTAATATGCTTTCTTGCAGGTCTGCCTTAATTACTACACTTAACACTAAGTTATTGGGTTTTTCGTACATAAAGGATTTATTTGCTAAAGATTTTAATTTTGCTAATGTGTATGAGGCATGTGATAAAGTTGTGTTTCATAAATTTTATAGGCATGATGGATATTTATTTAGGGAGAATAGACTTTGTGTGCCTAACTGCTCCTTAAAAAGAATTGCTTGTGCGAGGGTCACAAAGCCTGTTTGATGGGGACATTTTCGGGCACAAAAGACTTTAGATATTCTACATGAACACTACTTTTGGCCACATATGCATAGAGATGTAGAGAGAGTGTGTTCTAAATGCATTTCATGTAAACAAGCTATACTCCTCATAGTCTTATACTCCTTTGCTTGTACCTAGTAAACCTTGGGTAGACATTTCAATGGATTTCATATTAGATTTGCCTAGGTCCAAAGGGGGTATGGACTCTATATTTATGGTGGTTGATAGATTTTCTAAAATGGCTCATTTTATTCCTTGCCATAAAACTGATGATGCCACAAATATAGCCGATTTATTCTTTAGGGACATTGTGCATGACATTCCTAGGACAATTGTGAGTGACAGGGATGTTAAATTCCTTAGCTACTTTTGGAAGGTTTTGTGGGGAAAGTTAGGAATTAAGCTATTATTTTCTACTACTTGTCATCCTCTAACCAATGGTAAAACTGAAGTAGTTAATTGGACTTCAGCTACCTTTTGTGTGCGGTCATTCAAAGGAATTTAAAATCGTAGGAAGAATGCATACCACTTGTTGAGTTTGCTTACAATAGATCTGTGAATGAGATAGCTAGCTTGAACAGATGACACAAGGCTTACTTGGCGAAGAGGATCCATGAACAAGCATGGCAGCACATCGAAAAGAAGAATTGACAATATTCATCTCAAGACAATAAGGGGCGCAAGTTCGTTACTTTTGATCCAAGAGATTGGGTATGTGTGCATATGAAAAAAGAGAGGTTTCCTACTAAAAGGAAAACAAAGCTACACCCGAGGGGTGATAGACCTTTTCAAGTGTTAGAAAAGATCGACAACAATGCATACAAGTTGGATTTACCGGGTGGGTATAAGGTCAGTGCAATTTTCAAGGTTTCTGATTTATTCCTTTTAGATGTAAGTGATGATTCGAGGACAAATCCTTTTGAGGAGAGGGGGAATGATATGAACCAAAAATCTCCAATTACACAGGATGATCTGCACATGCCAAGTGGACCCATCACAAAAGCTTTAGCCAAGAAGGTCAAGGAGGCTATGCAAGGACTAATTGAGAAATTGCTTGAGTAAGATTCAATGAGGGTCATGGACACTAAAGAAAGAGACTTTCTTGAAGAGCCTAAGATGGTAAATTGTCTAAAGACGTGTGAAGTTGGAACCTTAAGCCAATAGGGGCTATTTTGGGGAATTTTTTTATTGTTTTAATTAAAGTATAGGATAAATAGTGGGCCAATTGCGTCAATTAAGCATGACATGTGATTTGCGTATGTTTCATTAAATGACATGACAGATGGCATGTGACTTGCACATGTTTCATTAAATGACATGGCATGCTTATGGTTATCTGGGGCTATTTTATTGGCCAGATTGATGTCATAACCTACTTTTATTGGCTGGGCTGATGTCATGAGTTGCTTTTATTTTCTATAAAAGAATTAGGACCGAGACTGAGCCAAAACACATCTTGATTTGGTCTTTCGGTTTGTAGTTTCAATTTTGGTTTTAAAATATAAAAAATTTTGATTTCTTTTTCTCTCCAAAATCGAACCGAAAAAACCAAAAATAAAATTAATAAATTATAATTGTATAATTTTATATAATAAATATTCAGATTTCAAAGAACCCATGCAGTTCAAGTAGCAAGCTTCTGCTCATCGGAGAACCCGCGTAGTAAGCTTGCGGCTATTTCGGATGTACTCATTAGAGTTTCACCAAGAAAATGACCAAGTAGTCCTCCAGATGCAGTCACACCACCATTACTGCTGAGAAAGTCTTCAAGTTTAGGACTTGGATTCTCAACGAGAGAGAAGAAGAACCAATTTTGGCTTCCATGTCAACTTGTCGAAAGTTGTAGAGTTTTCGACTGTCCTAGTTAACTGATTCTCCGGCAATGCGTGGCCACCACGCACTCCTCTTCCTCCTCTTTCTTCACTCCACAGTCCGCATCTCTTGCCATTTCTCTAGGAAGGGAATTAGTTTCCCTTCCTATAAATGCCAATTCCACCACCCCTCCCTCCTCTTCAGCTTTCAGTTTTACAAGTTGGGCCCATGTCTTGGGTGTGGGCGGTGGCCTACAGGCCTATAGAGGCTAAAGGTTAAGAATTTTTTATAATTTAAAATTTTGGAAATCATAGTTTAACAGAATCAAACCAAAACATCGGCAGTTTCGTTTCTTATAAACCAACGATTTACGGTTCAGTATCAGTTTGTGAAATTTTAAAACCTAAAATTTCGATTCGATCTTCGGTTTTCTTAATAATCGAACTGAATAAAACCAATTAAAGCCCTACCAATATAAAAAAAATTAATACTTAAATAATTTAATTAATTGAAATAATTGAGATAATATGATATGTTATATATATATATATGAATGATGGTGTCCAAGGCCTTTGGACACTCCTAATCCATCGGAATAATCTGTTTGTAATTTTTTTTTCCACTTAAATACCATTGTATTATCTCAAATAAAAAAGTATGGTATGTAAATATTGATAATTAAATTATATTATTACAACACAATAATAATATTACTTCCATTTTATTAATAATTTATTTTTTTGAATGAAGAACATAAAGAAATTAAGTAACGAGTTTTATTCCATTTTGTTCCATTATATTTTATTCCCGTGTATCAAACATATAATTAATGTAAAGACAATCGACTTCTAATCCCATGTAATAACTAAAATAGGCGTATATGAGACAGTCTCCTTTTAGGATGATTAGAAGCCCTTCAAAACAAATAAGTGTCAATAGAGAAGATGCTTATAAGAAACAATAAAAAAAATGAAAATTTAGTTTCCAAGAACATAAATTGTACTGGAATAGAAAGACATACATTAAACATGCATTGTGATATATATTATTTTCAAAGACTTACATTATGAAGAAAAAGGAGTTCAAAAATGCCAAATGGATGTCACCTTTGCTACAACGACAATGAAGAAACTTTGAATCATTTTATAGTTTTGACATTACTCTTTTGCACTAGAATTCTAAAGCTTCTTCTTTGGATTATTTAATGAAGTGTGTAATGTCTCTTGTTACCATATCTTGCTTTTGTGTTTGGGAAGCCAGAGGACTTAATAATATGCATGTTATTTTTATCTATTCTTTGGAGTTCTTAGAAAAAGAAGAATAGGATGGTAGCACACGAAAAAACAATAATAACAGACATATCTTATTGGGGTTTTTGGCATTTTTGGGTTAAGCACACCCAAACTGATGAATTTTGGATAAATTTTATAAAGATTTAATATATTTATCGTTAGTTTTAAATTGATACCTATTTCAATTTTCAACATATTACACGTTGAACTTAACACGTCCTTTCAATGTCAACCAATGTACAGTAAGCATGATTGATTGAATGTACTCATGTCGTCCCAATCACCTATCCTAGTATGTTCTTATGGCCTTAAAAGGATATGAAAAGTCATAAAATGTGTTGCGCCCTTTGTTTTTTATTAACAAAACTATAATTCCTATGCCCCTTGCAACTACTAAAAGCAATAAATAATTATATAAATGGACATGGGTGGGTGGGAGACAATAGTTTATTGAAATGGTTTACTTACATGCTAGGAGAACATTTTGTCACTAAGAAGAGGTTGCCATTGCACAATCAATGACACTGAAATAATGTGTAAAGTTCAACATATAGTTTTATTGTAAATTACCATTCAAATACCAATTTAAATAAGGCTAATGCTAAAGTTCTATAACCATTAATAAATTTCTTCAATATTTGTAGTTCAAATGAATTCATAACAACAATACGAAAATTATGTTTTTCTAATGCCAACATGATTTAGCTAATTTATCTACTTATTTGCATTAATATATATACATACATACATACATATATATATATATATATATATTAAAACATGATTATATTTTTAAAACTTTTTAAACATTGAATCATAGTTTTCTAGAAGTTTTTCTTTTTGAAGATTTTACCTTTATTTTAAAAATAAGTTAGTGACACAACCATGGATTATTATGTATATCAATTATCTAACAACCCATTTTTTCTTTGTTGTCATTGTGATTGAGATATCAAACTTCAATTCACATGTTGCAATACCATGTCGTGTTATCAAGTAGATGGGGAGGGGTAAGTAAAATTTTTTATAGAAACTTTGAAGTTTTGAAACTTTTGAATAGGATTTCACAAGAAACGATGAGAATCATAAAAATGGTGAACATTAATATAAAAATGTTAGAGGTCTCAAATTCAAATTATAAGAATGGTAGAAAGGTTTATAAAATGGTAGCTGCTATTGTCATTGTGCAGCTAATGACTAGAGTGACCTCATGATCAATAAAAAAAAAAAAATGAACGTGTTTAAAATGCAATATTGCCCATTTAACAGTGATTTAAAAGTAGTACAAATATAATCCCACTAAACTAAAATTTGAGACTTTCATTTTGGAGATTAAGAATCTTAGGAAGTGTGGGAAGGGGTGCGGACCGGAGATAAAGTGCCTTTGGTTGAGTAGCATAGGACAAATGTGGACCTCAAATGGACAAAAAAAAAAAAAAAACTAAATATAGAGGGTGTTAGAGAGGTTGGAAATGTTCAAATGAATAGCAAGATTATAATTGAAATCTAAAAGTATTTGTTCATCTCTCAAGTGTGTGGAATTCAAAATAAATTTACTATAAAATTATATGGAAAAATAAAATGAAAGAATGAACTATATATTTCATTGAATGATTACTAGCAACACTTTTGTTGCTTTAGCAACTCATACTCATGGCATCATCTGTTCATATGTAGGGTTGCTTGGGTCGTAACTAGATATAGTAATTCATAAAATAACTAAATAAAAAAGACATGGTTTATTTTTATATAACATGTCTTAAATAAAGTTCTTCAAAATCGATTATGCCTATTAATTTTTCAAGGATTTGAAAAAATACTCGTTTAAAATGGTTTTTTGGAAGTATTTGCAACTTGATATTCAAAATAACAAAAATTACTCGTTTAAAATGATTTTGTTAAAGTATTTGCAACTTGATATTCAAAATAACAAAAATTACTTGTAATTTTTTGTTAGACACTAAGTCTCGAATATAGATACTTGATACCGATGTACTTGCTCCTATGATGGAAAATTGGATTTATTGTCAAAATAACACCATACTAATCATCACAAAAAAAAAAAAAAAACTTTTGCAAGATTATCCTGGTGATGTACACCAAGTATCACACATAACAAAGTACTTGAATAATACAATGAATAGCTATGTATACTCCACCTCTACCAGAAAGAGAGTAATTGTGCTAATTTTTAAAACCAAGAAAAAAAAAAATTCTATTACTGCAATGAAAAACATAACCTTAAGTATTTTGTCCAGTTTCATTGTCTTTAGACATCAAGTCAACACTATCAAGCTTGCTTTCAAGAGGAAGATAATTTCTACTTAAGATGTGATTATAGAGACTCACAAATGAGGGAGATATTATTAATAATTTTCATTTGCTAAAGTTGTTTTGCATTAAAAAATTAAATAGAGGATGAGTCGCTTGGTCTATATGGTTAGATCCAAGACCCTATTCTATCAAGTTGGCATTTGTGCTCACCCATGCATTAGTCCGCTCATGATGAGTTCTTTGGTAACATAGATCCACTAGTAGGAACTTCAACAAAATATAAATACGAACAAACCAACTCTATAATATTTTTTTAGCTTTCCTAGAATTCCATTTAGGTTACCTCTCTCTATATATTTTTCTAGAATATAAGATTAGAAAGCTTTTTCCAGATAATCAATAAACAATAAATCTAAAATTATTTTTTTTTTCAAATAAGAAATTTCGGGTTACCAAAATCCAAGCATTGAAAGCATATATGGTATAACAAATTATTATTTGAAATATTTGAATTATAGTAAGATAAATTTTCATAATTAATGCTAAGTACAAATCAATAATTTGGGGTTTATTTACCTTTGTTATTAATGTTTCATTTTCATTTTTACAACTTCTCAAAAGTCCAAAACATCTTTTTATTTTCTCATTCCTCTCGTAATAGAATATTAGGTTAGGATTTTAATATTTTAAGCAAGCCCTTAAATGTATTTATTTGACGTTAATTGCACGCTAGTGTTACAAAACTTGTGATTTTGATCCCTAACTTCGACTTATTGATATATTAGTTACATGTACACTTACACAAACTGTGGCGTCCTATAAATGGTTCTTTATAGGGACCACCACAATATCTACGTAGTATAGACCTGAACTCCCTTATAAAATTCCCTTTTGGAGGAATCCAATCCTCCTCTCTCTAATGGAGATTGGGGAGTCACAAGGTGAACCACACCCTCTAAAGGTAAGGTTTATACAGATCAATCACTTAGAAATAAAAATGCATATTATTTTATAAATTTGTAACATATATTATATATTTTTATATAATTACACATATAATATATATTATAAATATATAAATATATAAATATATATATATATATAGGCTCGTATTCGATAACCATCGATTTATAAATGTTAAAAATTGAACCAATAATTAAAAAAATATAAATCAAATTGAAGAATCAAAAAAATAGTTAAGCGAAATTTTCTTTTCGATTCCAATCGAGTTATGTATTTTGCTTGGTTTTTATATTTTTGAACAACTCTCTATTAATGCTAATTAATTTAACAAAAAATAAACATAAAAATTCCTTCACAGGGCAGAGTTACATGCCGCGTATATGCAAAGGTACTTGCTCATGATTTTCTTACCGTGCGCCGAAATCACAGAAGAACATCACCTGTACCCATAAGCAGGTGATTAGTGCGTGCACCCACACGCTCGCTCTGATTGGCAACGATTGAATCATCCTCATGGTAGGGTGAAATCGAGGACGGAAGCCGAACTGTGCCAGGTCTCAGAATTTGTGCTTTTAGCTTTCTCATTTCCTTTGTCTCACCTGAAGTGAGCAGTGATCTCAATTCCCGGAGCTTTTCTGAAACCCTTAAACTCTGCCTGTACAATCCTACGAAAAGTTCTCAAGTTTCGAAGCATTTGTTCTTTTTTAGGGTTTCGGGTGGGTCTGAAATCTGGCGAACGATGGCTCAAGCTGTTGAAGAATGGTACAAGCAGATGCCCATCATCACCCGCTCCTATCTCACAGCCGCTGTCGTCACCACCATCGGCTGTTCGCTCGATGTATTGTTCTCTCTCTCTCTCTCTCTCTGGAGTTGTTTACATTACAAGATTTTGTTTTTTCATGGTCCAATGCGTGATGTTCTCATATCAGGGCATTTAAATTTATCTTTTTTACAATTTGGGGAAATACTGGGTTTGTTCCTTCGATCTTTGTCGCTTCGTTTCTGATGTGCCGATTGTTTGGGGGCTTTTAATTGTAGTATTTGTTTCGTTCGGTATTTTTTACAGTCATGATTTTTTTAAAATAAATGTTTTGCAGATAATTTCTCCCTGTCATCTGTACTTGAACCCTAAACTAGTGGTGAAGCAGTATCGGTTCTGGCGCCTAATCACCAATTTCTTGTACTTCCGCAAAATGGGTAACCCCTTAAGCTTGGATTTTTAAGATATCATGTCCTATACCGATTTTAATTTGACATGAAGTTTGATCTATTCATTATACTTACTCCCTCCATTGCTGCTACTAGACCATCCCCATGTGGGTGGTGAAGGGAGGGCCCCACTTGGTAGAAAAGAAACCAACAACCCTTGGGATAATCCTTGGAAGAAGGAGTATAAAAGGGAATAAATATAGTGCTAACTTGAATCCGAACTAAATAGGAGAGAAATTTTAATTTTTTCTTCGTATTTACAAAACAAAAGAAAAAAAAAAAAAAAGCAGAAGTAATTCAAATAAAAAAATTTTGATAAAAAAAAAAACCCTTTTGTAGCAAATCATTTATTAAAAAAATTTGATAAGCTTAACATACAAGCGAAAAAACAAATAATAATAACTTGGTCCTGGGCATCCACCATTATACTCACAATGCTGAACCATACTATTGCTATCCATAACGGAAAGGAGCATTTTTATTGAAATTGCAAGAAATCTATAGGAACCAATACTTTGTCTTCAAGCATGAATAATACTCGAGAAATTTACTTTGCGAACTATGGAAAGCACCCGAACCATGGAAAGAATCCATCCAATCAATTCTATTGAATTAATGTTTAGGAATAAGAATTTGGAACTGTTGATTTGACTTGTTGTGAATTTAGGTAAATTTTAATACAAAATTATGTGGGATTTTATCAAGATTCAAAATTTCAAACTTGCAGCCTCATGGTGTTCCTAAATTCGACACGACGGAATTTTGTGCTTGAGGATAGAAGGAAAATTGTTGCTGCCATAGTGCCACGTGTTTAATTTACTTTTTAGTCCTTCAATTCCTTCCTTCCAGGCCGCAAATCTTTATTCTTTTGCTCCTATGGTAGCTTTGAATTCGTTTAATTCATATAGTGTTTCATACATTGCATGTAGCGGCTTCTGGTTGCATTTAATGGTCACTCTTGCTTACATGAATTTAACCCAGATTGTGTCCATACACGTAATGACTCTTGGTTGCAGGCAAATTCAAGTAGTCTTCCAACGCATAAAGGCTCTTTGGTTTGAAAATCCAAGTCGTGTTCTTATAAGTAATGACTCCTAATTGCATCTATTTGATATTCTTACATGTAGTGGCGGAAGGTTGCAGTCATTCAGTCCATGTTGTGGTCCTATAGTAATGGATTCTGGTTACATTCATTTAATCCAAGTGGTGTTCTTAAACGTAGAGAATCCACTTTACATTCATTTACTCCAACTTCTATTCTTACACCTAATGGATCCTAGTTGCATTCATTCATTTCTGTTTTTTTTTTTTTCCTTCCTAAGTTTGTGTTCCAAACTTAGTTTCATGTGTGTGTGTATGTGTGTGTTTTTTTTTTCATTCCACTTAGATTTTCGAGACCAATGCCCTCCTAAAAGGACAAGTCCAACAAATCATCCAAGACAAAGTTAAGCTCCTTCGTATTTTTTGCCAGCGGGACCTATAGATCCTCACCCCGATCTCCAACGTACTTCTTTTTTATAAATCATATATTTCCTCAAAATAAATTCACTCTCAAAAGTTGGGGTCCAACTCCATTCATTTTACAAAATTAAGCCCCGTTGTTTTTATTCTAGGGGGATCTAGATCTCCTTACCCTGATCTCCGGTGTACCTCTTCTTTCTTTCAAATTGCATATTTTCTCAACACAAATTTGCTCCCAGAAGTTGGGGTCCATTTGCATTCATATTTCAAAGTTATGCTCCTACGTGCATGCACTTAATCTAGGTTGTGTTCTCACACGTAATGACTTCTGATCGCATATTCAAGTCCTTTTCTTACACATATGGTTGCATTCATTTAGCACAGGCCGTGTTCCTACATGTAATGGGTCTTGGTTAGATTCATTTAATTCGAGTTGTGTTTCTTACATGTAATGACTCCTGGTTGCATCCATTTAATTCAAGTCGTGTTCTTACATGTAATAGCTCTTGATTGCATTTATTTAACCAAGTCATGGTCTACATGTGATGGTTCCTAATTGCATATGTTTAATTCATACAATGTTATACATTGCACGTAGCAACTTCTAGTTGCATTTAATGGTCACTCTTGGTTGCATGAATTTAACCCAAGTTGTGTTCTTACACTCCATTGCTCCAGTTTACATTTATGCAATATAGGTTGTGTTCTTATCCATAATGGTTGTTGGCTGCATTCATTTAATCCAGGTTATGTTCTTGCACACATTGACTCTTGGTTTCATTCTTGTAGTCTAGGTCGTGTTTCAAGCACATAGTGGCTTACAATTGCATTCATTTAATCTGGATCATGTTCATATACATAATGGCTCTTGGTTGCATTCATTTGATCTAGGTCGTGTTCTTACATATAATGGTTCCTAGTTACATTCATTTAATCCAAGTGGTATTCTTAGATGTAATGGCTCATGTTGCATTCATTTAAATGGATGCAACCAGGAGTCATTACAAGAAATACAACTCGGATTAAATGAATGAAACCAAGACCCATTATATGTAGGAACATGGCCTGTGCTAAATGAATACAACCATATGTATAAGAAGAGGACTTAAATTAAATGAATGCGATTAGAAGCCATTATGTGTGAGAAAACAACATAGATTAAGTGTGTGCAAGTAGGAGCCATTACGTGTGAGAACATGACTTGGATTAAGTGAATGCGACAATAACATGTAAGAACATGAACTAAATTAAATAACTGCAACAAGGAGCCACTATCTTTTAGAACATGACCTAAATTAAATGAATGTAACCAAGAGTCATTACGTGTAAGAAGGCGACCTGCATTAAATGAAGAAATCAAGTGCCATTATGTGTAAGAACACGACCTCAATTATACAAATGCGGTTGCAGCCATTTCGTGTAAGAATTGGACCTTGACTAAATTAATGAAACTAGGCGACATTACGTGTATGTCACATGTCCTAGATCAAATGAATGCAACAATGAGCTATTACGTGTAAGAACACGACCTAGACTAAATGGATTTAACCAGGAGCCATTACGTGTACATACATGACCTAGATTAAATGAATGTAACCAAGAGCAATTAATTCTGAAAACTCAGTTTGGATTCATTTCATGCAACCAAGAGAACTACGTGAAAGGATAAAATATGGATTAAACGAGTATAACCAATGGCCATTACATCAAAGAACACGACTTGGATTAAATGAATGCAACAGGGAGCCATTGTGTGTGTAAGAATGACATGGGTTAAATGAGTGCAATTAGGAGTACTACATTATTGAAACAAGATTTGGATTAAATGGATGCAACTAGAGGCCATTACATATAGGAATACAACTTGGATTAAATGAATGCAACCAATAGCCATCACGTTTAAGTACATGACTTAACTAAAGGAATGCAACCAGGAATAATTATGTGCAAAAACTTTCGTCGCTGACATCGAAAAATGTGAATCGTACATCGAATCGTAGCCAACATCGAAGAATGTGTATCATGCATGGGGTTCGGGTTTTGTTATTACTGCTATTATTCATGCATGGGGTTGGGGTTCAAGGTCTTATTCGGCTTCCGATTGAAATTTGAGAGAGATAACTTTGTATTTTGAATGCGATTGGACTCCAACTTTTGACAGTGAATTTGTGTTTAGTAAATATGTGATTTAAGAAAAAAGAACATGTATGTTGGAGCATTGGGTGAGGAGAGATATTGGACCCATGTGGAAGAAGATTAAAGTGGCATAACTTTGCAAAATAAATGGAGTTGGAGCCCAAATTTTGGCAGTGAGTTTTTGTTGAAGGAATATGCAATTTGAAAATAATTGAAGGTACGTTGGAGCATGGGTTGAGGAGATATAGCCTGAAAGAAAGGAGCATAACTTTGAAATTTGAATGCAAATGGTCCCCAACTTCCGGGTGCAAATTTGTGTTGAAAAAGTATGCGATTTAAAAGAAAGAATCGGTATGTCGGAGCACGGGGTGAGGAGATCTAGGTCCCGCTGAAAAAAAATAAAATAAAGGGGCATGACTTTGTAAAATGAATGGAGTTGGACCCCAATTTTTGAGAGTGAATTTCTTTTGAGAAAATATATGATTTTATTTTTTTTTTAAAAAAGAAGCGGTATGTCGGAGATCGAGGTGAGGATCTATAGGTCCTACTGCAAAAAGTACGAAGGAGCATAACTTTATCTTGGATGATCTGTTGGACTTGTCCTTTTACGAGGGCATTGGTATCGAAAATCTAAGTTGAATGAAAAAAAAAAAAAAAAAAAGCGCATGGTTCCTAATTGCATTTATTTAATTTATACAGTGTTTCATACATTGCATGTAGCTTCTGGTTGCATTTAATGGCCACTCTTGGTTGCATGAATTTAACCCAGGTTGTGTTCTTACATGTCATTGCTCCAAGTTACATTTATGCAATATAGGTTGGGTACTCTCCCATAATGGCTACTAGCTGCATTTTGGTCATGTTCCAAGCACATAGTGGCTTACCTATAAAAAATTCCATAGAGACAATTTGGATAAATAAGATTCATGATATCCTTCATACTGATTATCGAGAATTTAAATAGAAAATAGATAATACATTTGATAAAAAAGCATTATGAATAGAAATTGGTCATTTCTTGACCTTAATCAGTTGCATTTATTTAATCTGGGTCATGTTTATATACTTAATGGCTTTTGGTTGCATTCATTTGATCTAAGTCTTATTCTTACACGTAATGGTTCCTAGTTACATTCATTTAATCTAGGTGGCATTCTTAGATGTAATGGCTCATGTTGCATTCATTTAAATGAATGCAACCAGGAGTCATTACATGTAAAAAACATGACTCAGATTAAATGAATGTAAACAAGACCCATTATATGTAGGAACACAACCTGTGCTATGAGAACGCGACCTAGATTCAGTGTGTACGAGCAGGAACAATTTTGTGTGAGAACATGGCCTGGATTAAGTGAATGCGACAATAACATGTAAGAATACGACCTAAATTAACCAAGAGTCATTATGTGTATGAACACGACTTTGATTAAACAAATGCGGTTGGAGCCATTATGTGTAAGAATTGGACCTTGACTAAAATTAATGAAACTAGGAGCCATTACGTGCATGTCACACATCTTGGATCAAATGAATGCAAAAAGGAGCTATTACGTGTAAGAACACGACCTAGACTAAATGGATTTAACTAGGAGCCATTACGTGTACATACATGGCTTAGATTAAATGAATGTAACCAGGATCAATTAATTCTGAAAACTCAGTTTGGATTAATTTCATGCAACCAAGAGAACTACTTGAAAGAATAAAATATGGATTAAATGAATACAACCATTGACCATTACATCTAAGAACACGACTTGGATTAAATGAATGCTAGTGAGCCATTGCGCGTAAGAATAACATGGGTTAAATGAGTGTGATGAGATTTGACAAGCACCATTAAAGGATCCATTTCAAGTTCCAAATGGGTCAATCACAAGGTTAAAAGCTAAGAAGATCAAGGAAGCAATGCAAGGATTAGTGTAATCCACCTGGGCTGAGTTTGCAAATTTATCAAGCAAGACCCCAACATTCAAGATGGGTTTGAAAGAAGAAGAATCGACTTTAATCCATGTGATACAAGTTACAGTGGGGGCAACATAGTTTAGAGTAGACTTTTTTATTTCAGTAAGTATAGATGTGTGGGCCTATTTTTTGTTTATTAGTTTAGGCATTTAGGGTTACGTTATTTTAATTCAATGTGGGGTTATTTTATGTTTATTAGTTATAGGCGTTTAGGATTATGTTATTTGAATTTTGAATTTGAATTTGAATATGTATTTGAATTTAAATTTGAATTTGAATTTAAATTTAAATTTGAATTTAATTGAAGGGGTTTATAAATAAACTTGTAGTCACATTCTAAAAAGGAGAACATAGAACAAAAATTTGAGGTTTTGTTTCTTCTAAGTTCTTCAAGAAACTTGTGAACTTATCAAAGATTCTTCCTTGTGGCGTTTAAATTTTATACCTTCGGTTCGTGATTCAATTATAATTATTGGGTCGAGGTTTGTTACTTTATACATTCGGTTCACGTTTCATTTATATACATTGGGTCGGGGTTTTCTATAAAAGTTTGAATTTTAGCTTTCTTGGGCAAGTATTCCAATATTTATTGTTGGGTCTCAACGCGTGTCGGTTGAGGTTCACATCATTTGGCAAGTATCCTAATATTGTTTGTTGGATCTCAACGCGTGTCTATTGAGGTTCGCATCATTTGGCAAGTATCCTAATATTGTTTGTTGGGTCTCAACGCGTGTCTATTGAGGTTCGCATCATTCGGTATCTGAGCTTAGGCTCTAAAATCAGGTTTACTATCTTTTTATCTTTTGTTTCTTGTTATCATCCTATCTTGTTCCATTTGTATTCTTTATTTCTTGTTCTTGTGATGTTCACCAAGTTAACAGAAAAAAAAAAAAAAAACGTTAGAAAATAAAAGAAGAAAGAAAAAAAAATGTGATACTGAAGCAGCAGACACTATCATTCACCGCACCTATCAAATGTATAAAATTTGAACGCAACAAAGAAGAATCCTTGATAAGTTCACAAGTTCTTTGGATAACGTAGAAGAAACAAAACTTCACATTTTTATTTGATTTTTTTTCATTACAATTAGTGCATTCTATTTTTAAAGCATGACTGAAGATAAGACTATAAAATAGATAAGTAAATCATCTAATTAATTGGTCATCTGAAATAGGCAAGTCAATCAATTTATTAATTGGTCTGAAATTAGAAAGTAATCAGCCACTTACTCCTTCTAATTCCATGCCCCACTTAAGCCATAATCCACCATTAATCCACACCATTTCTAAGGAGATTACAGCCATTAATTGTCACGCCCTGGACCCGCAGATGGGCTCTAGGGTGTGATTTAGTAACCTAACATGTCTCTATATCATTTAAGACATACATGAGGGTCCGACCCCGTGGGGTACACGTATACCCTATACACATTCACATACACATACATACACATCACATACGCAGCGAAAATGTTCTTTTTAATACATATAATGTACCATACCAGAATCTATACATAACTAGAGTTTACGCTCCAAAATACAGTCCTTACCTCGGGTGTCTACAAAACCCAACAATGACCACCCAGTTACAAAAATCAGTACTTACTCACGTACTATACGCAGCTTACCAAAAACCATGCTCCCAAATGCTAGGACGATGGTTTCGGCTACTCGAAGGACCTGAAACACATTTGTATATTCAGGGTGAGACACCTCTCAGTAAGGAAGAAACATGTTATATAAATGAGTGGTACATAAGTGTTATTTTGACATAAAACATAACACAATACTGTTCCAATATTTTCATAATCCAGTTCCAATACATACGATACAAAACATACGGTCAGTGTCGTTACTCTTCGGTTAAAACCGACCGCATTACACGGAGCACTCGATACCCTGCAATAATCGAAGCCCCACAACGATATCGTTGCTAATACGATGTCCACCCACACCCATCGGTGACCAACCGAAACAAACAAGTGATATTTCACACCCTCGAATATAGAGTCGGACACTCTCGCCCACGGTATTAGCCGAGACATGGCGTTTGCCTACAGTAATTAGCTAAGACGTGGCAAATTTCCCAAAACCTGGAACAATTTTGGAGCTCATGTTCCTATACCTCTCAGCTTACAGTAACTAGCCGTCATAGCTGTTTTACAAACCTATAGCATTTTACATACAACAGTTCATTCCACACTTACTTGGTATACAACAAATCATATTGTTTTCATTTCGAGAATACAATTGAATACAAATATAGGTGCAGTCATGATGCGAACCTCAATCGACACACGTTGAGATCCAACAACCAATATTGGAATGCTTGCCCAAGAAAGCTAAAATTTATATTTTTGATAGGAAACTCCGATCCAACGTTTATAAATGAAACGTGAACCGAACGTATAAAGTAACAAACCATGACTCAATGATTATAACTTAATCATGAACCAAAGGTATAAAGTAACAAACTTTGACCCAATGATTATAATTGCATCACGAACTGAAGGTATAAAATCTCAACCAAATGATTATAATTAAATCACGAACCAAAGGTATAAAATTTGAATGCCACAAGGAAGAATTCCTTGATAAGTTCACAAGTTCTCTAAAGAACCAAAAAGAAATAAAGCCTCATATTTTTATTCCATTATGTTGTCATTTTACAATGTTGAGATATATATAGCTAGCATGGGGGACAAGGACATTAAACACTTAGCAATTCCCACACAAGCATGGGAGACAAGGACATTAAATACTTAGCAATTTCCACACAAGCATGTGAGACACACATAATAAATATACCAACTTTTTAGACACATTAATGACTCTCACAACTTACTAAAATCTCATGCAAGCTAAGTTGTCCTGTAATATTACATCGTTAAGTCAAATCTCATATTTGAATTAGCACACCATTATTAAGGAGATTACAACCATTAAGTAAGATTAGTTTCATCAAAACTTGGATTAAGTTTATTAAGCCTTCATATTTCTTTAGGCCAAGCTTGGAGTGCCCTGTTTTTGAATAAGCCCAAATATCTTGAATAAGCCCATGAAGTGCTTCTTTGATCTTCTTGGATCTCGCTTTAGTGATAGATCCTTCAATGGTGCTTGTTGATTCTCATCATTCTCCCTCTCTTCAAAAGGATTCGACCTCGAATCCATGTAATATTAAACCAATACTGACGGCAAAAAAATATTATAGAAACAACGAATCAAAGGAGTAGGACAAAAGTTTTTTTTTTTCTTTTTCCTTTCTTTCCTTTTTTGACGTCTCTTTTTTCTTTTCTTTCTTTTCTTTTCTGACATCCTTTTTTTTTTTCTTAACTTGGTACACACCATAGAACAAGAATAATGAATAATGAACACGAATGAGACAAGATAGGACGATAACAAGAAATAAAAGATAAAAGGATAGTAAACCTGATTTTGGAACCTAAATTTTGATACCAAATGATGCAAACCTCAATTGACATGCGTTGAAACCCAACAACCAATATTGGAATGTTTGCCCAAGAAAGCTAAAATTCAAATTTTTGAAGGAAAACTCCGACCCAACGTTTATAAATGAAACGTGAACCGAAAGTATAAAGTTACAAACCCCGACCCAATAATTATAGCTTAATCATGAACTGAAGGTATAAAATTTGAACGTCACAAGGAAGAATCCTAGATAAGTTCGCAAGTTCTATAAAGAACCAAGAAAAAACAAAACCTCACATTTTTATTCCATTATGTTGTTCTCTTAGAATGGTGAGATATATATAGCTAGCATGAGCGACAGGGACATTAAACACTTAGCAATTCCCACACAAGCATAGGAAGCAAAGACATTAAATACTTAGCAATTCCCACACAGGCATGGGAGACACATATAATAAATACACCAACTTACTAGACATATTAATGACTCTCACGACTTATTAAAATCTCGTGCAAGCTAAGTTGTCTTGCAATATTACACCATTAAGTCAAATCCCATATTTGAATTAGCACACCATTATTAAGGAGATTACAACCATTAAGCAAGATTAGGTCCATCAAAACTTGAATTAAGTTTATTAAACCTTCATCTTTCTTTAGGCCAAGCTTGGAGTGTCCTGTTTCTGAATTAGCCAAAATATCTTAAATAAGCCCATGAAGTTCTTTTTTGATTTTTTTGGATCACGCTCTAGTGATAGGCTAAATTGAAACATGCAATGGATCCTTCAATGGTGCTTGTTGATTTTCATCAGGTCATCTCAATATCACAGTTTTATGCGACATACGATTTTCCAACAAAAATAGAGATGATACCCGAAACCCCTAAATTTTTCCAAAACAGTAACCCAAAAATCCTGTATTTTCACCTAATAGATTTTCCCAAATAAGTAGCCAAATCATACATATAATCGTAAATTACATGTTTACCGATTCCGATTTAAAAAATAATTGATATAAACAGAATCCCCTCACCTTAACCCGAAAACCAAAACACGAACTCAATGACTCCAAAACAGCGAATCGAGGTACCAAAACCTAAACAATGAAGAACAATACTTCCTTACAATACTATTCTCTACAGATCTATCGAAACGAAAACAAAATCAGACCCTTACCTCGATTTTGGGTCAAAATCTGAAAATTCTTGAAATGAAGATTCGATGTGCTATCCTCGAAGTGATTCTCCTCCTGATCCACGTAGCAATGTCGGATCGTTGATTTTGGCAACAGACAACCCGAAATCTTAGAGAGAGAGAGAAAGCGTTCGAGTTCTAGAGAGAGAGAGAAAGCGTTCGAGTTCTAGAGAGAGAGAGAGAGAGAGAGAGAGAGAGAGAGGTTTTTGGTTTCTTTTTCATTAAGCAAGTGATTTAGATATTTATAACTTGATTGACCCGACCAGACTCGTGGACGAGACAGCGTCCTCATCCACGAGCTGCAGAAGGAAGTTCGTCAACACTAAAGTGGACTCGTCAACGAGCCTGAGATTTTAGGATTTCCCAAAATCCCTTGGTATCTCCTTGTTGATGGGCTACTAAATTTCGTCGCTGAGCTGCACAAGAGACTTCGTCGATGAGAAAAGAAGCCTCATCGACGAGCCCTGCTGATTTTTACCTTTTTAATTTTCCTTCTCTTTTCTTATTTATTTAATACACCTATCTCGGGTCGAGTTCTTACATTAATCCATGCCATTGCTAAGGAAATTATGCTCAATTAAACAAGATAACCCCATCAATAGCTTAGATTAAGTTTATTACACTTTTATCTTTCTTTGGGCCAAGCTTGGAATACCCATTTTAGAATAAACCTAGATCTCTTGAATTAGCCTATTGAGCACTTCTTAGATCTTCTTGGATCTTACTCTAACATGCAATTGATCCTTTAATGGTGTTTGTCGATTCTCATAAGAGTGCAATCAAGAGTACTTGTGATGTGGAACCCCAAGAATGAACGTTCGGAGACCCTAAATTAGATTTATCAAAACCCCAAACCCAAAATAAAATTTGACATGGTAGTGGATCCTTGACCTATTGCTTCTCATGAAGTACAAATCAAGAATATCAAATTAATGGATGAACGCCACAAAAGTAGCACCTTTGATAAGTTCGGTGAAAGTTCAATGAAGAACTTGAAGAGAAATAAACCTCACTTGGAATTGTATTCAGCAAAAAAAAATTTCTCTTTAATACAACAGTGAGTTGGCTACTTATAGAAAATAAAAGAAACCCATAACATTAGTTCATCCAATAAAAATAGGTTATGACATCAATCTGGCCAATAAAATAGCCCCACATAACCTTAAGCATGCCATGTCATTTAATGAAACCTGTGCAAGTCACATGCCATGTGTCATGTCATTTAATGAAACATGTGCAAGTCACATGTCATGCTTAATCGACACAATTGACCCACTATTTAGTCCATAAAAATTCTCCAAACAGCCCTTATTGGCTTAAGGTTCTATCTTCACACATCTTTAGACAATTTACCATCTTAGGTTCTTCAAGAAAGTCATTTTCTTTAGTGTCCATGGCCCTCATTGACTCTTGCTTAAGAAACTTCTCGATTAGCCCTTGCATACCCTCCTTGACCTTCTTGGCTCTAGCTCTTGTGATGGGTCCGCTTGACATGTGCAGATCATCTTGTGCAATAGGAGCTTGTGGGTTCATATCATTCCCCCTCTCCTAAAAAAGATTCGTCCTCGAATCATCACCTACATAAAAAAAGGATAAATAAAAAACGTTGAAAGTTACATTGACCTTATACTCACTTGGTAGATCCAACTTATATGCATTATCATTGATCTTTTCTACCACTTGAAAAGGTCTATCGTCCCTCGGGTGTAGCTTTTTTTTCCTTTTAGTAGGAAACCTATCTTTTCTCATATGCACCCATACCCAATCTCCTAGTTCAAAAGTAACAAACTTGCGCCCCTTATTAGCTTGAGATGAATATTGTCGGTTCTTCTTTTCGATGTGCTGTCGTGCTTGTTCATGGATCCTCTTCACCAAGTCAACCTTGTGTCATCCGTCTAAGCTAGCTATCTCATTCACAAGTAGCGGTATCAAATCCAATGGAGTCAAAGGATTAAAACCATAAACAATTTCAAATGGAGAAAAATTAGTAGAAGCATGCATAGTTCTATTATAAGCAAACTCAACAAGTGGTATACATTCTTCTCATGCTTTTAAATTCCCTTGAATGATCGCACGTAATAAGGTAGCTAAAGTTCGATTAACTACTTCTGTTTGACCATCGGTTTGAGAATGACATGAAGTAGAATACAATAGCTTAGTTCCTAAATTTTCCCACAAAACCTTCCAAAAGTAGCTAATGAATTTAACATCCCTATCACTCACAATTGTCTTAGGAATGCCATGCAATCGTGCAATGTCCCTAAAAAATAAATTGGCTATATTTGTGGCATCATTAGTTTTATGGCAAGGAATAAAATGTGCCATTTTAGAAAATCTATCAACCACCACAAATATAGAGTCCATACCCCGTTTGGACCTAGGCAAACCTATTATGAAATCCATTGAAATATCTACCCAAGGTTCACTAGGTACAGGCAAAGGAGTATAAAGGCCAAGAGGTAAGACCTTAGACTTAGCTTGTTTACATGAAATACGTCTAGAACACACTCTCTCTACATATCTACACATATGTGGCCAAAAGAAGTGTTCATGTAGAATATCTAAAGTCTTTTGTACCCCAAAATGTCCTATCAAACCTCCGCTATGTGACTCTCGCACAAGCAATTCTCTTAAGGAGCAGTTAGGCACACAAAATCTATTCTCCCTAAACAAATATCCATCATTCATATAGAATTTATGAAACATAACATTATCACATGCCTTATACACATTAGCAAAATCAGAATCTTTAGCATATAAATCCTTTATGTACTCAAAACCCAGTAGCTTAGTGCTAAGTGTAGTACTTAAGGCATACCTGCGAGAAAGCGCATTAGCCACGACATTCTCTTTCCCTTGCTTGTACTAAATGACATATGGGAAGGTTTCGATGAACTCTACTCATTTGGCGTGGCGACGATTTAGCTTACCTTACCCCTTCAAATGCTTTAGTGATTCATTATCAGAGTGGATCACGAATTCTTTAGGCCACAAGTAGTGTTGCCACGTCTCCAATGCCCTCACCAAGGCATACAATTTAGTTATCATACGTGGAGTAGTTCAATGCTGCCCCATTGAGCTTTTCACTAAAATATGCAATAGGACGCTTATCCTGCATCAAAACAGCTCCAATACCAATCCCAGAGGCATCACATTCAATCTCAAAAGTTTTAGTGAAATCAGGTAAAAGCAACAATGGAGTAGAATATAATCTATTTTTAAGCATTTTAAAGGAATGTTCTTGTGCTCTTTCCCCTGCTTGTACTGAATGACATATGGGAAGGTTTCGATGAACTCTACTCATTTGGCGTGGTGACGATTTAGCTTACCTGGCCCCTTCAAATGCTTTAATGATTCATTATCAGAGTGGATCACGAACTCTTTAAGCCACAAGTAGTGTTGCCACGTCTCCAATGCTCTCACCAAGGCATACAGTTCTTTATCATACGTGGAGTAGTTCAATGCTGCCCCATTGAGCTTTTCACTAAAATATGCAATAAGACGCTTATCCTGCATCAAAATAGCTACAATACCAATCCCGGAGGCATCACATTTAATTCAAAAGTTTTAGTGAAATCAGGTAAAAGCAACAATGGAGTAGAATATAATCTATTTTTAAGCATTTTAAAGGAATGTTCTTGTGCATTACCCCATTTAAACCCCACTTCTTTTTTATCACTTCAGTTAAAGGTACAACAATGGTGCTAAAATCTCTCATAAACCGCCTATAAAAACTAGTCAACCCATGAAAACTACGTACATCAGTCACGGATTTAGGCGTTGGCCATTATTTTATTGCTTTCACCTTTTCCTCATCCACTTCTACGCCTTTAGCACTCACCATATAACCTAAGAAAATAACCTTTTTCATGCAAAAATTACATTTCTTTAGGTTAGCAAACAATTTTTTTTTCTTTTTTAAGAACATCCAGTACATCTTTCAAATGATCCAAGTGATCATCAAGATTCTTGTTGTACACTAGGATGGCATCAAAGTAGACAACAACAAATTTGCCTATAAATGCATGCAACACATGATTCATCAAGCGCATGAAAGTACTAGGTGCATTGGTGAGATCAAGTGGCATAACCATCCATTCATACAAACCGTACTTTGTCTTAAATGCAGTTTTCCATTCATTACCCGGTTTCATTCTTATTTGATGGTAGCCACTTCTTAAATCAATTTTAGAAAAGATACAAGAGTCATGTAGTTCATCTAGCATGTCATCTAGTATAGGGATAGGATGGCAATACTTTACAGTGATATTATTGATGGCTCTACGGTCCACACACATCCTCCATAATCCATCTTTCTTTGGTACCAATAGCACGGGTACCGCACACGGACTCATGCTCTCCCTCACATGTCCCTTGGCTAGTAGCTCCTTAACTTGTCTTTGAAGTTCCTTGGGCTCCTTGGGGCTGCTCCTATAGGCTGGACGGTTGGGAATTGATGCAAAGCATAGCACAACTTCAAAGGAACTTGTCTAAGTATCAATTGGGCCGGTTACAAGAGCATGAGCAAGGAAATTTAAAGCTGCACTCAACGGACTGATTCAAGAGACATGGACTCAAGCAAATTCGTGGAGGTCCATTGAGCATGACCTACGTGAGTAACAAAGATTCATCAACATGATTGAAGCTCTTGAAGAATCTGGCCAAGCCCAATGATGAGAATCAACAAGCATCGTTAAAGGATCCATTGCATGTTCTAGTTGGGCCTATTACTAGAGTAAGATCCAAGAAGATAAAAGAAGCACTTCATGGACTGATTCAAGATATTTGGGCTTATTCAAAAACGGGTCAATCCAAGATTGACCCAAAGAAATATGAAGTTTTACTAAACTTAATCCAAGTTTTTGATGGAACTTAAATATGGTGTGCTATTTATTCAAATATGGGATTTGACTTTTTGACTTTTGTGTTATATTTAATTTGTAATCATGCAAGACAATTTATTTGCTTGCATGACCTTAGTAAGTTGTTGAGTTGTTGAGCCTACCTTTTACTTTTGTGTTATTTTTTTATTTGTAATCTTGCAAGAAATCTTAGTAAGTTGTTGAGCCTAATTTTTAATCTTGTAAGAAGTCTTAGTAAGTTATTAAGAGTTGTTGAGAGTGATTTAAAGTGTTTAATACTTTGTCTCCTAGGCTATGCCTGTAAAAGCTTTCTTATTATAAGAACAAAGATCATTATTCAGTAAATGGCAAGAGTATTTTCTCTGTAGTTATTTGAATAACTAATCGAACTTATCGGGATTTCCCGTAGTGTTCACCAACGACTTATCAAACGATTTTCCACCACCGTTTGTGGCGTCTTTTTTATACGGAGGTTCTTGTTTCGCAATAAATAACGGGTTAAGTTCATATATAACAAGGTTCTTGTTTGTCGTAAACAATAGGTCGAGATCTATCATTCATTTCTGAACGTAGAACAATCTTGGATTCCTTTTTTTGTTGTTGGATCGCATTATCTTGGCGGGATTCGCATTAGGAATCGTAGCCCCGGGGATGAAGTTAATCTGATGCTCAATTTCTCTAATTGGTTGCAAACCATTGAGCATGTCCACAAGAAAGACATCCTTGTATTCGTGCAGCAAAGAAACAACAACACTAGGCAAGGAAGAGGTGAGTTCGTTAGTACTTAAATATGTCTTTTGTACATGAGTACAACTAGAGGTCTTTACGCATAAAAAGCTTTCTTATACTCTTTTTCTTTTGCATACAAACTCACTTTTTCCTCTATTGCTGTTTTTTCCTTATTTTTACCACTTTTTTTTTCTAATTTCAGTTACTCTTTTGCCCTCATTATCTCTCCTTTTTTTTTTTCAATGCTCTCTACCTCTCATTTTGTCTTATTCTCAGCCTCTTTTTTATTTTTCTCATCATTTGCTCTTTTCAATCTCATTTGATCTTCATACATTTGCTTAGGAGTTAATGGTACAAGGGTCACACTCCTCCCATCTTTTATAAAAGAATACCTATTCTTGAACCCATCTTGAATGACACGTCGATCATATTGCCATGACCTGCCCAAGAAAATGTGACTAGCATGCATAGGGACCACATCACATGGAATCTAATCAGAATATTTTCCAATTGAAAATACAATCAACACTTGCTTATTCATCCTAACCTCCCCCACACTCATCTAACCATTGAAGTGTGTAAGGCCTAGGATGTTTTATGCATTGCAACCCCAACTTCTCTACTAATGTGGTACTAGCTATGTTAGTGCAACTCCTTCCATCGATGATCATGCTACACACCTTATTATGGATGTAACATCGAGTATGAAATATAACTCCTCATTTTCATCTTTCACCACATGCATGTTTAAAGCTCTCCTAGTTACTAATGCCTCACCATGGACAGCATACTCAACATCATTAGAATCTTCTAGTGAAGGCATGAGCTCATGATCACTCTTTTCATCATCGGTATCAATAGTACCATCATCTCTCATAATCGTTGCTATTTTATTTGGGTATTGTGATGCAATATGGCCAGTCCCCAAACACTTAAAACCCTTGGTATTTTTGTACCTATTAGGTTGAGAAGAATTTATACCTTTTTCATGGCTGCCCACTTTGTCTTTACCTTTCTCATTCTCTTCCTTGGATTTGGAAACACCCATTCTTCTTTTGATTTCCCCTAATTCGGTTTCCATGTGGAATGGGAAGCCGAAGTTGTTTTAGCATGCTTGTTTCCACCCTTGTGTTTGAGTTGCCTCTCCACTTTCATTGCCATATGCACCATGTCCTCTAACTCCACATAGTGCTGCAGCTCCACTATGTTAGCAATTTCCCGGTTCAACTCACATAAAAATCATGCCATTGTAGCTTCTCTATCTTCCTCAATATTTACCCGAATCATAGCCATCTCCATCTCCTTGTGGTAGTCCTCCACAATTTTGGTACCTTGGGTAAGGCTTTGAAGACGTTGGTGTAAGTCTCGGTAGGAGTGGTTTGGTACAAATCGCTTCCTCATCACCGCCTTCATTTCAGCCCACGTCTCAATAGGTCTTTCCATGTCTCTATGCCTATTAAGAGGAATTTGATCCCACCATACCAGTGCATAGTCAGTGAACTCCACAACTGCCAATTTCATCTTCTTTTCTTCAGAGTAGTTATGACACTAAAAAATGAGCTTAACCTTCCTCTCCTATTCAAGGTATACATCCGGGTTATTTTTCCCTTGAAAAGGAGGGATCTTCATTTTGATGCTTCCGATGTTTCTATCGATGTTATCTCGACCCCTTGGCTCCCATTGAGGTTGTCACTCTTGCCTAGCACCTTGATAAGAAATTTTGCCCATACCCTCATGTTCATTATCACTTGCTTCATTGCTACCTATATCATGTTCAAATTCCGCAATCGGAGGAGTATGTGGCCTTCGCTGCTTTCATTGGATTGCCCTCTTTTTTAGTCCATCAATTGTAGTGTCTTGTCTATTCAATCTATCTCTGAACTCCCCAAAAACCGTATTGAGTCTTTCAAATTACTGTTGATTGGCTTGCAAGGTGAAGAATGAGTCTTGTGGAGGGTTCTCATTCTTGCTACCTTTGCTGGAAGTTTCAGCGCCAACCACATTTCTACTTATGATTTCAAACTTGCAAAAAGGATATTAGAGAGAAAAAAATTCCTCACTTACCCCCTTACGTGTTTACCCTCCAAACAAATGACACTCAACGCTCGTGTTTTGACACAATTTTTTTTTTTGGCTTTTTCCCTCTGATATGCTCACACACTCGTGCCTCTTACCACTCAGGATTTCTCTTTTAGTTATTTAATGAACTAATCCCAAACAAACCAATAGTTCAACCAAACATAACAATTGAATTAATGGATTAGAAATAAGATATCAATGAAAATAACAATAGAACAACTAAGTTAGGACACAAAACAGCTCTTATTGGCTTAAGGTTCTAGGTTCACAAGTCTTTAGACAATTTACCATCTTAGGTTCTTCAAGAAAGTCCTTTTCTTTAGTGTCCATAGCCGTCATTGACTCTTATTCAAGAAACTTCTTGATTAGTCCTTGCATAGTCTCCAACCTTCTTGGCTTTAGCTTTTGTGATGGGTCCGCTTGGCATGTGCAGATCATCCTGTGCAATCAGAGCTTGTGGGTTCATATCAACTTGCATTATTGAAACAAGATTTGGATTAAAAGGATGCAACCAGTGGCCATTAAGTATTTACAGCCTGTATTAAATGAATGCAACCAAGAGCCATCACGTACATGCCCTCACTAAAGGAATGCAACCAAGAATAATTATGTGCAAAAACTTTAAACCTAGATTGATTGTATGAGACCATGAGCCATTGTGAGTGCAAAAAATGACTTGAATTAAATGAATGCACCTTGGACTCATTACGTTTAAGAACACAACCTAGATTAAATAATTGCAAGTAGGAACCATTACATTTGAGATTATGACTTGGACTAAATGAATGAAACTCGAAGCCATTACTTCTAGGAACACAACCTAGATTAAATAAATGCAACCTGCCATTACGTGTAAGTGCACAACCTGGATTAAATGAATATGACTAGGAGCCATTGCATGTATGAACTCAACATGGATTAAATGAGCAAAGTAGGAGTCATTAGGGTAAGAATACGAACTGGATTAGATGAATTGTGCAAGAAGCACTACATATAAGAAGACCACCTCAATTAAATTCATGCAACAAGGAGTCGTACCAAATTGATTTGTTTTTCAAGGGAATAGTGCGACTCCATGGTGTACCTAGGAGTCTTGTTTCTGATAAGGATGTTAAATTCCTTAGCTACTTTTGGAAGGTTTTGTGGGGAAAATTAGGTACCAAACTTTTATTTTCCACTACTTGTCACCCACAAGACTCTAAGTCAACTCTTACGCATTGTCATTCAAAAGAATTTAAAAACTTGGGAGGACTGATTGCCATTTAGAGTTTGCGTATAATAGGACTATGCATACTATTACTTCTTATTCTCCCTTTGAAATTGTTTATGATTTTAATTCACTTACTCCTTTAGATTTGATGTCTTTACCTATTGATGAAAGGAATAGTTTGGATGGACACAAGAAGGCCGAATTGGTGAAGTCAATGCATGAGAGGGTACGACTTCAAATTGCGCAGAAGAATGAAAAGTCTGCTTCCTAAGCCACTAAAGGGCGAAAACGTGTCATCCTTAAACCATGAGATTAGGTTTGGATTCACATGCACAAAGAAAGATTCCCAACCCATAGAAGGACTAAATTTCATATACAAGGAGATGGACCTTTCCAAATCCTTAAGAAAATTAATGATAATGCTTATAAAGTGGATCTTCCAGGTGAGGTGACTATTCAAGGTTGAATCCTTTTGAGGAGAGGGGGAATGATGGGCACCATGGTGGACCGAGTCTTAAAGATCCCTTGCAAGTTCCAGATGGGCCAATCACAAGATCAAGAGTTAAGAAGATCAAGGAAGCAATGCAAGGATTGGTGTAACCCACTTAGGTCGAGTTTACAAATTTAGCAAGCAAGACCCCAACATTCAAGATGGGCTTGAAAGAAGAAGAACCAGTTTTAATCCATGTGATATAAGCTAAAGAGGGGGGGGGGGGGGCATAGCCTAGTTGTTTAGTGTAGACTCTTTATCTTAATAAGTATAGGTGTGTGGGCCTATTTTCTGTTTTTATAGTTGTAGGCAAACGGGCCTATTTAATTTATTAGGTGAGCTTCTTTTATTAGTTTATAGGTGTGTAGTTTAGGGTGTTGTTACATTATTTGAATTTGAATTTGAATGGAAGGGTTTAAAAATAGACTTGTAACAGCATTCTCCACAAGTTGAATGTGAATAAAGTTTTCTCCCTAGGTTATTTTTAGCTTTCTCTATTTGTTCTTGAATGAATTAAAAACTTATCAAATGCCAAAACTTTGTGACGTTCTCACCAAATCTAGGTTCTTGAAACAAGATTTCAACGGGTCTAGATCATCTTGACTTGATTTTTGGTGTTCTTGGGTAAGTTTTCAATTTATTTGTGGGTTTAAGAGATTCCGATCTCATGGGTTCACATCATATGATATCAAAGTTCAGGCCCCAAATCAGGTCTGATTTATCTTTTAATTTGTGCATTTGGTTTTTTTTTTTTTTTTTTTTTTCTTAGGCATGCTCTAGGGTTTTCTATTTTGACCTGCGATTCCTTCTTCATTCTTACTAATTTTCTATGTTTGAATTCAGATATGTGATTTTTGCAATTGATTACTCGTGTTTTAATTTCCAAAACTGAGATTTCTAGATATGTAATCTTTCCTTTTATTCCTTCTATTTTCGTTTCTTGTTGTTGAAGTCAGATTAATTTTTTTTCGAAAATTGCAATTATTGTTGCTGAAATTGCCATCTTTTTCGAAAATTGCAATCCTTTTTTTGGAAATTTTTGGTACCTATATATAAAAATAAAAAGGAAAAAGGCAGTGTATTGAAAGGTTGTTTCATAGTTAAAGAAAAAAAAAAGGAAGAGAGAGAAATAATACAAGATAAGTTCACAAGTTCTCTAAAGAACCAATAGAAGAAACAAAAACCTCACATTTTTATTCAATGTTCAACTTCTGTAGAATGTGGCTACAAGTCTATTTATAAACCCCTCCATTTAAATTCAGATTCAAATTGAAATTCAAATAATGTAACTCTAAATGCCTATAACTATAAAAATAAAATAGGCTCACACGCCTATACTTGTTGAAATAAAAGGTCTACACTAAACACTAGGCTGTGTCCCCTCTGTAGCTTGTATCACATGGACAGTTCTTCTTCTTTCAAGGCCATCTTGAATGTTGGGGTCTTGCTTGATAACTTTACAAATTCGGCCCAAGTGGATTACACCGATCCTTGCATTGCTTCCTTGATCTTCTTAGCTCTTGACCTTGTGATTGACCCATCTAGAACTTGCAATGGATCCTTTAATGATGCTTGTCGATTCTCATCATTCCTCATCTCTTCAAAAGGATTTGATCTTAAATCGTCACCTGTAACAAAAAGAGAAAGATTGGAAACATTAAATATAACACTAATGTTATACTCACTTGGAAGATCCTACTTGTATGCATTTTCATTAATTCTTTTAAGGACTTTGTTAACCTACCTTGGCTCTCAAATCTTGTTTTTATGATAACAAATAAAGGTTAATTTAACAAGTTGTTGTTTAAGTGATGACATTTCAGGAAACCTTGTATGACGAAGTTCAAAAGGATCAAAGAAATGAAAGTTCAAGATCACAAGTACCATAAAATCATACTCCATCAACATAATGATCAAAAGAAAGCTCAAGAGGACCAAGATGTTCAAAACATGCGAAAGCTTAAAGAAAACTCAAGCTCAAGTTTAAGAGGATTCAAAGTAAATACATATAAGAAGACTTCAAGCTTAGAGTGTTTAAGTCTTTAGGATGACTTATGTAAGTACTTCAATATAAATATCATTTTGAAATGCTTTGAAGCTCAGATGGCTAATAATCTTTGAAATTAAACTGGAAAAACAGATTTTATAACTGTTTAGGCGACTGAACTTTTGACCTCATGCGCTTGAAGATTTTCTTGCACAAATTTTGGATAGGCAGTGTAGGTCCAGACACACCCTTGCAACCTTAGGCACCTGACCCTATTTTGAGTTGATATACACTGTGTTCAGAAGGCTCAGGCAACTAGCCCCGAAGCCTTAGGCGCCTAACCACTGTTAATGGCTATAATTTTTCAAGTTTTTAAAATTCAAATTTATATTGCTTGTGCCCCAATCTTCGTATAAACTTGGGAAACTCTCTAAGTAACTTGGGCAACATGAATTAAATGCTTTTTGGGCCTATAATTGCATGATTTTTCAAATCAAATCAATACCAAGAATTAAAAATCTATTTTCAAATCATATTGCTTTTTCTCTCTCAAAGCTCTCCTACTTACACATTCATACTGCAAATTGCTGAGATATATTGAGTCTTTGATCACTCTTCTCTGAGTTTAAACCTCTGAGTTACTGATTCATATCAAGAGAAGAATTTTGATGAATTAATTCTTGAGCTTCAATTCAGTTTTTCTTTTATATTTGTTTTGAAGTATATTAACTGAGTTATATTTGTACTAACTAGCTCTATCTGAGAGCATTTGTTGCACAAAAGAAATCTTTTCTTGCTTCCTTGTTTATTTGATGGGTCAGGTCATTGGATCATTGTACCGAGCATAGGGTATCGCTCGGAGAGGGGGCTCCACCCTAACGGATGGATTGTAAATGGTTTGTTCCGCTCACAAAGGAACATTCTAGTGGAATTCTTAGGTGGTCTTGCCTAAGGTAAGGACGTAGGCTGGGTATAAGCCGAACCTTGTAAAAACTCGGTCTTACTCTTAACATTTACTCTTTAAATTTTCAGCATATATAAATTGTGTTTCTAAGTGCAGGTAGCTAAAAATTGAGATTGAGAAAAACTTTTAATTTAAGAAAGTACGTTGATTAATCTTTTACAGAAAATGAGTACGTTGATTAATCGTTTGCGGAAATATTGGTTAAAAGTACACCAATGTTGACTTTTTGAGTCTGATATCTGGTTTTGATTATAACAAATTGCATGTTACTAATGTGTATGCCTAGTACTTGAACAGGTCATTAATTCAGTACACACACATGAGAAAGGATTGTTGGAAGCCTGAAAGACAAGATCATACTCCTGACATACTCCATGGAGAATCCGAAGAGTAGAAGAAAGAATAAGAAGATTCTTATTATAAATGCATTTATGTTTTTAATTTGGTCTATAATAATCTATATCAATCTGTAATAATCTCTTTATGTCATGCATGTAGGTAGTTGTAAGCTCAACAAGACCGTAGTTTGGCCATAGGGAGCCAAAGGACCTTAAGGCAGTCGACCGATGTTGGATTTTTGGGACTATCGCAAAACGGCCTTGAAAAGACCTTAGGTCTCTACACATATGCACAAACAGTCCCCATAATAACTTGCTCAATCAGGGGATCAACTTGAAATGAAATTGAACATAATTGGCATATTTGTGAGAGGTCGGGCGATCGAACCCCAGGTGTTCAAATCACCTCGGGCGCCCGAACCGTTGGGATGTCAACGGTTTGACTAGGCTTCGGGCAACCGAACCTAAAATGACCCTATCTTTCTCGGGCGACCGAATCCTTAAAATGTGACTTTTCACCGACTTGAGCTGCCGAATTTTTCAGTTCAAAATAGGCCTCGGGCAACCAAATTTTTCAGTTCAAAACATTCCTATGACTTGATTTTGTTGTGAAAAATATTTCTATAAACTACAATATTTTCAAACTATTCTTGTACTCATTTCATTGAAGGAAATCTTTTGAGATAGTTTGATTATCTGATTAGCATCTTTGAAACATTGATTTGTTATTAAGATTTGATATAACTTGTTTCAAAGATATAGTTTGTTTAGAACTCTCTTGAACATTATAGTGATCACATCTTGTTGAGTGTTGTTTGCACAAATATTCACATCACTCAGCTTACATTGCCTATATTGTTGATGTGCATTTGATTGATTGTCATTGATACAAATTTGCTTGACTGAGAAGCATAATCACTGTACCTATATTGTGAAAAATATTATTGTATTCCAAGCGTGGCCTGAGGGGGCAGTAATCTAGTCCGGTAAGGATTGTTTGTAAAGGTTGTGGTCAGCCCTGTGTTAATTAACCTGGTTGTAAGGGTTGAGGTCAACCCTATGCTAATTGACCTGGTTGTTTAGGTGCCGCTCCACCCGTTAAGTGAGTCTTATAGTAGTAATCCTTATGCTGGTGAGCCAAGGCAGGGATGTAGGCAGTATTGGCCGAACCTCGATAATATATCTAGTGTCAATTTATTTTTTCGTAATTTACTTTCTGCACCTGTATGTTTATGTTTATCGTTTGAGTACTTGATTGAGTTTGCAATTACATAGAAAGACCCTAGGTTTGTGTAATACTGATTGTTGGATTAAGTTAAACTTAGGAAGAATTTTTAAATATCCAATTCACCTCCCTCTTGGGATTAGACCAAAGCTAACAATTGGTATTAGAACCCTAACAATTGGTATTAGAATCTCGTTGCACTAGGCTTAACAGTTTTTGTAAAGATTGCAAATGGCTTACGTTGGTGTATCCCCATTCGGAGAGGGATGGTTAGCCACCAGTCCTCTAGTGTTTTGTGATGTAAATTACACCCATTGGAAAATTAGAATGAGCGTATTTATAAAATTTATGGACTGGAGGGTCTGACTTGTGATTGTTAAAGGAAGATGTACACAAATAAATGAAAATGATTTTAATGTGATTAATTCTAATGCTATGGATTTACTGTACCATGCTTTAGAATCTAATATTTTTCTTGAGATTATGGCATGTGAAAGTGCATAGGAAATCTGGGAAGAACTTGAAAAGAAATATGGCGAGTCCCAAGAAAAGGTGACCACATTCCCAAAAGTGTCATGCTTAAATGATCAGGATGTGGTAAATCATAAAGAAATTGCATTAATAGTAAAGGAGGTATATGATTCTCACTCTAGCATAATTGATGATTCTTGTGTCAAATGTTGTGTGATATCATATACTGAATCATCTATTGAGTTTTGTGATAAATCTGTTGGTAATGCATGTGATGATTCTCATGAAGAATTTTGTGATATAACTTGTGATGAATCATATACTAAATCTTGTGATATACTGGTTGATTATGATGCATGCATTGATTCTAGTAACAACTCTTGTAGTAAATTTGGTGATGAATCTTGGGCTAAATTGATTGATGGGAGCATACCTTTGAATGAAAAACTAGAAAATATTTTATGTAAAATGTATAAGCTTCTAGATAGGTTGTCTAATCAGAAAACATTGTTGAAAAATGACACTAATAGGATAGCAAAACAATTAAAAGTATTAAAAGAATATCATTCTATCCTAGAAAAGAATAAGATAAAAAGGATATTGAAAATTGTCTACTTAGATGAAAAAATAGATGATTATTTTAAAATTGCTCTCAAAATTAAAAATGAAAAGAATAATCATAATAAACCCTTAGGAGGCAAAAGAAATAATTCTTTCAAAAAGGGTTCATCCTTCACATCCCATAAGCTTTTTAATGCCTTATCCAATGGAAATAGAATGAGTAAGCATGACTCTTCACATATACATGAAACTTGCTTATTCATTGGAATGATATGGCACACTAAATTTACCTGCCTATGAAGAAGTGCCAAGGGCAAAGACAAGAAGATGATGTGGTTAATCAGAAAGACAAACCCCTTAGGACTTAAGGAAAAATGGATTCCAACTGATATTACATAATCATTTAATTCTTCCTTAGATCTTAGGATTAGATTTAGGGGGTAGTGATGACTACAGGCTCGGGAAGTGGTGCATACTTAAATTTTTTTGAAAATTTAGCCAATACAAAAAGTCATGTAAAATATCCAATCTTATCACTTAATGAAGAAATATTATGATGATTGGATAAAATATGAAAACATTGGCTGTGACATAATTAAATGAAGTCCACTTCCAAATTGACAAAACATTATTTGCCTAGTCAATAATTCAAATTGCTTAACCCATGCTTAAATATGAATATCTAAAGTTAAGCACACTCTATCCATTGCAAAAGTTTGACTTTTAGGAAATAAATTCTTTTATTTAAACATCTTGTCCTAAACTCATCTTGAAAGCCTTAAATGCCTAATAAAATGTTTAGTCATCACTCTAAGCTTAAAACACTTTTGACCATAAATGACAAACATATGTTGAGTGCTTTTCACAAGACATCCTTAAAATCAAAATTAAAGGCATCAACTAGGGGATTGTTCCATTTGAGTTCAAAAATACAAATCATCTGATTCTTGTTCATCTCCTCCATAGGAAAACCTTTACCACATCATGATCACATCTAGTAAAGATCCATTCTCTCGTTGGTTTGTATCCGTACTCCAAAACAGTGATCATGTCTTAAGGATACTTTCCAATCACCAAAGAGCAGTGTTCCAAAATTCATACTCTTCTAGTTGCTCTTTATCTAAATTGTTTGGACATATTCACTATTATAAAACTATCTTAATACTGTCTGCATGTGCTCACTTCAAAATACTCTTCAGAACTTATATGTAATTAAAACTTTAAGAGTATTTATTCTAACTTGTGTCACAAGCTCTCAATCCTTCAAAGTCAAATTCTTAGAGCTTCATGTCTTTAATAAAGTTGAATGACTATTTTAATTGAAAAGTCATAGTCCAAATGAAACCTGCGCACGAGGAATTTAAATTGAAAGCCATTCTAAACTCGTGCCTCTCACACGCATTAGAATTCATATCAATAAAGGCAATATTAGCTTAGCTTACTTAAAGAAATATCTATTGTGACTTTTTGGTCCTCTAAGCTCATTCATCCAAAGCCAAGCAATCATTAAAAATCTAGATCTCTTGGCTAAATGATTTGAAAAATAAGGAAAAGACATTAAATGAGTCGAGTGTTTGAATAATTGGTTGATTGTTATTATTAAAGGTATTTGGCTTGTGTTGATATTGAGTGTGGATTGTGGTTGGTTTAATTGAGCATTTAAAATCAAAACATACATTCTTGTGTGTTTGCTAAGTATACAAAAGGTTGTTAATTTGTACAAAGGCTTAAAAGAATTTAATAATCCCAATTCACCCCCTCTTGGGACTACACCTTAGTTTTCAATTGGTATCAGAGTTAAGTTATATAAAATCTTAATTAGAAGCTATATAAAGGTCTAAATGACACACCTAAGTGCATCCCCTTTTGTTGAAGGCCAATGCTCAATTTGACCGCCTCTTTTCTATGGTTTAAATTACACTTTTTGGAAATAAAGAATGAGAATATATATTCAAACTATGGATTGGAAAGTATGGAAAGTTGTCACACATGGTGACTACATTCCTACTAAACTAGTAGATGGTAAAGAAGTTCCTAAAGAAGAATGAGACTTGATCGATAATGACTTAAAATGATGCAAGTAAACTCAAGTGTCATGAATATACTATATTGTGCTTTAGACGTCAATGAGTTCAATAGGGTCACGACATGTAAGTCAACTAAAAAATTTGGGATAAGCTAGAGGTAACCTATGAAGGAATGGTAGATGTTAGAGATAGTAGAATCGACATGCTCACTAGTGAGTAGAAACTTTTAAGATGAATCCTGATGAAATTGTCACTAGCATGTATACTAGGTTTACTCACATAATAATTTCCTTAAATGTTTTAAGGAAAAATTATTTAACATATGAAATGATTAGAAAAATATTTAGAAGACTTCCTCCAATATGGAAATCTAAGGCCACAACAATCATAGAAGGAAAAACTTTAAAAATACCTCCCTTGATGAGTTAATCGGATTCCTTCTCACATATGAGATGACGATGAACGAAAGAATTTCAGAGAACAATAATAAAAATAAGAAATCTATAGCCTTTAAGGCTGGGAAAGAAAGTTCTAGTGATGAAGATGAAGACAATGAATTAGATGATGAAGAACTAGCCTTTATCATTAAAAGACTTGGAAAATTTTTCAGAAAGAATAGGAAATTCTCTTGAAAGTTCAAAGGACAAAAAACTAACAAAGGAGAAACAAATACAAAGGAAACTAAGAATGAACCACCTACATGTTATAACTGCAAGAAGGTTGGACGCATTAAATTTGATTGTTCATAGCTGAAGAAAAACAAGAAGGAGAAAAAGAAAAAGAAGGCAATAAAAGCTACTTGGGATGATACAAGCTCAAACAAATCAGAGAATGAATCAAGTGAACAAGAAGTAGCCAACATGTGCTTTATGGCACACAATGCTGAGGTAAACTCTTACTATAGTTCCTCAGAAGAATCTAGTGGAGAGTCTTGTAATGATTCATGTGATAGTATGCTTTCATTCAAGGAAATCCAAGATGAATTATTTACCTTACACAATAGGTTCATTAAAGTGTCTAAAAGGAACATAACCTTGAAAGAACAAAATGAAAATCTTAAGAATCAACTAGAAAGTTCTAAAATAGCTGAAAAAGAAAAAGAATCTCATATTGATGATCCAATAAAATAAAATTAACAACATGTCTCAAAGTTAGTTAAATTACAAGTAAATGATAAAAGTAAGAAAGACCTAAAAATAAGTGATATTAAAAGTAAAATTGAAGATAAAGATAAAATCATTTGCAACTTTATTAGAGGAAAAGAGAATTTTGAAAAGATGGTTGGACAACAAAGGATGATTAGTAACAAAGAAGGAATTGGTTACTATGGAATTGAAAACAAAAATAAGAAAAAATTTATTTATGGGATACTTTGTAAAAGAAGTAAGATACTATGCAAGTATATCATCTACAAATATACATGAAAACACTACTAGCTGTGTAGGAATAAGGGACACATAAAGTTTAATTGTCCACTTAAAAAGAAGTATGTCAAAATAAAAAATGAATGGAAAGTGAACACTAAAAATAGATATGACTTAAAAAGAATTAAGAACTTTTGAGTTCCAAAAATAACACCGTAAATCCTTCCTTATAGGTATGCTTTAGGACCACTCTATCAAAGGAAAAATGGTACTTGGATAGTGTGTCTTCAAGACATATGATTGGAAATAGAACAAAGTTTACCACCCTAGTTCAAAAAGATGGAGGGTATGTGACCTTCGGTGACAACGCTAAAGGTAAAATCATCAGGATTGGTAAAATAGGTAAAGAACCCTCCCTTACAATTGATGATGTTTTGTTAGTTGATGGTTTAAAGCATAACCTTTTAAGCATAGGTCAACTTAATGACAAAGGGTTTAACATAATCTTTAAGCAAGATAAGTGTATAATTCAAAATCCAAGAAAACATGAAATTCTATTCACAACTTAAAATAATGTATATTGTATAAACCTTGAAAACTTAATCTCTCAAGATGTAACATGCTTGGTTGCCATGAATGAAGCCAGTTGACTTTGGCATAGAAGATTAGGACATGTAAGCATGAATTTATTATCAAACTTATCAAGAAAAAAGTTAGTCACAGGTTTACTAAATAAAAAATTCATAAAAGATAAAATTTGTGATGCTTGCTAACTTGGAAAGCAAATTAAGACATGTTTTAAAAAGAAGAAACATATCTCTACTAGTAGACCCTTAGAACTTATTCATTTAGATTTGTTTGGTCCTACTAGAACTCAAAGCATAGGAGGTAAGCAATATGCCTTTGTCGTAGTTGATGACTACTCTAGGTTTACTTGGGTATTATTTTTAGCTTCCAAGGATGAAGCTTATAACATGTTAATAAATTTATGCAAGAAACTTTGAAATGAAAATGGATATAGTGTTTCAAATATAAGGAGTAATTAAGAAAGAAAATTCAACAACAAAGAAGCTGAAATTTTTTGCAATGAATATGAAATTAATCATAATTTTTCAACACCTAGAACTCCACAACAAAATGGAGTTGTTGAAAGAAATAATAGAACTCTTCTACAAATGACAAGAACGATGCTAAATGAACATAATCTACCAATATACTTTGGGGTTGAAGTGATAAATACCGCATGCTATGTGATAAATAGAGTTTTAATAAGATCAAGTTTGAATAAAACTCCCTATGAACTTTGGAAAGGTAGAAAGCCTAACATTTCTTCCATGTTTTTGGATGCAAATGTTTTGTATTAAATGATAAAGATGATTTAGGTAAATTTGATGCAAAAGCCGATGAAGGTATATTCTTAATGCAAATCATAGCACAACTTTAAAGGAACTTGTCCAAGTGCCAATTAGGCCAGTTACGATAGCATGAGCAAGGAAATTTAATGTTGCACTCAACAGATTGATTCAAGAGGCATGGACTCAAGCAAATTCGTGGAGGCCCATTGAACATGACTCACGTGAGTAACAAAGATTCATCAACATGATTGAAACTCTAGAGAATCTGACCAAGGCCAATCTTAAATTGGCATGTTTAAATTCTGTAATAATGGTGTGCTATTTAAAATATGAGATTTGACTCTTTAACTTTTGTGTTATATTTAATTTGTAATCTTGCAAGAAGTCTTAGTAAGTTATTGAGAGTTGTTGAGTCTAATTTGTAATCTCGAAGTCTTAGTAAGTTGTTGAGAGTGGTTTGAAGTGTTTAATTTTGTTATGCCTATAAAAGATTTCTTATTGTAAGAACAATGGGCATCATTGAGTAAAACTGTGAGAGTATTTTTTCTGCGGTTCTTTGAAGAACTATTTGAACTTATCGGGATTTTCCATGGCGTTCACCAACGACTTATTAAACAGTTTTCCACCACCATTTGTGGCCTCTTCCTCATACCGAGATTCTTGTTTCGCAATGAACAACGGGTTGAGATCATATATACCAAGGTTCTTGTTTATCGTAAACAACAAGTCGATGTCTATCATTCAATGCTGAACGTAGAACGATCTTGAGTTCCTTTTTTTGCTGACGAATCTCGTTATTTTGGCTGGAATTCACATCATTTGGTATCAGAGCACAAGTTCTAGTTCAGGTTTGCCAATCCCTTAAAACCTTTCTTTGTTTCTTTATTCTTTGTTCTTGTAGTTTCCAAATTCGGTTCACATGCCCTAATTTAGCGCCGAATTTCCTCTACCCATTTCCGCTCGTATTTTGCTTGTTCTAGTTTATTTCGAAATCTTATTCTGTTATTGTCAAAAGCCAGTTGTTGATCATAAAAAAAAAAATTAAATAAAAAAGAAGAAGAAGAAGAAGAAGAAAAAGAAGGATCATAAAAAATAAAAAATAAAAAAAAGAGAAAAAAATTGATTATTTTCATTCATTTTTCTGTTCAAATTCCAATAAGTCTGGAAATCACCTCACCCCAAAATCAAATATTTTTTTTTTTTCCATGGAAGTTTTGCTATTTTGTGCTTTCGAAAATCTAATCAGTCGTGTTCCTTGTATTCCTACTATTTGAAATTCCTTGATGAGTTCTTGGTGAATCGTTGCTGGAAATTTTGAAGTATTGTTTAGTTTCAAAATAACTGGAAGAGAATTATTGAGTGGAAAAAAAGGCAGGAGTGGTGAGAACATTGAAGGGTTAAAAGCCATGTATTTTTTGAGCGAAACAGGAGTGTAAAGTGATTCACCTTTCTTGAGTGTAAATACGTAAGGGAAAGAATTGTGAGGTCCTTTTTTTTTTTCCTTTCTAACTTTGCCTTGCAGCAATCATGTCTCACAGCAGTGCTAAGAGTGTTTCCGAAGATGCTACGAAATTGGTTGATCTGAAAGTGTTTATGGAGGTCATGATGAGTGACATGAGGCGTGTGATGAGGTTGGAACTAGAGCAGGTTCACGAACGGATAGATCAAATGGAGAATACACGTGAGAAGCAACCACAAAATGCCCCTAATGTGCGTAGAAGGGAAAGAGTTCAACCGAGGGGAGTGCGGGTTGAAGATGAAGAGACTTATGGGGTTGGTTTTGATGAAGAAGATGATCGGGATTCTATTGTTAGTAATAGGAGACATGGAGGGCGGTTTAGAGAAGTTAGGAACTGGGAAGATAACAACTTGGGTAGTATTAAGATGAAGATTCCGTCATTTAAAGGTAGATCCGACCCTGAAGCATACCTTGAGTGAGAGAAGAAGATAGATTTCGTATTTGACTACCACAACTATTCTAAAACAAAGAGGGTAAAATTAGTTGTGATTGAATTTTCTGACTATGCTATTGCTTGGTGGGATAAACTTGTTATAAATAGGAGGCGGAATAGAGAACGACCAATAGAAACATGGGAGGCGATGAAAACAGTGATGAGAAAGCGGTTCGTTCCAAGTTACTACTACCGAGAGTTGTACAAAAAGCTACAAGGTCTTAGGTAGGGAAGCCGGAGCATAGAGGATTACTACAAGGAGATGGAGATTGCTATGATCCAGGCTAATGTAGAAGAAGATCGACAAGCTACAATGGCTAGGTTTTTATTTGTATTAAACCGGGAAATCAAAGATAAGGTAGACATGTAGCATTGTGTTGAGTTGGAAGATATGGTGCACATGGCCATCAAAGTGGAGCAACAACTCAAGAAGGGGGGTGTGTCTCGTGCAACCCATAACTCCAGTTCTACCACTTGGAAACCGAGTTATACCAAGCAGATGGACAAGTCATAAACAACCAAAGTCGAGCCTAAGTCTTTAAACACCCGCCACATTCCTCAAGGTAAAACTGACACTTCTACCTCTAGGAATCATGACATTAAATGTTTTAAACGTCAAGGTAGGGGACACATAACAAGTCAATGACCAAACAAGCAGGTCATAGTGTTGCAAGATAATGGTGAAATTGTGACCGACAATGAAGATTCCAACAACGACGACATGCCACCATTGGAGGATGTTTCTGAGGAAGAATATTTAGCCCCCGATGCATTAACATTGGTGGCAAGGAGAGCATTGAGCTTGCAAACAAAAGGAGTGGATGAAGTGCAGTGGGAGAACATCTTTCACACTAGGTGCTATGTCAAAGACAATGTATGTAGTATGATTATTGACGGTGGTAGTTGTACTAATGTTGCAAGCACATTTATGGTGAAAAAATTGGGACTATCCGTGTTGAAGCACCCTAGACTGTACAAGTTGCAATGGTTAAATGATAGTGGTGAGATAAGGGTGAACAAGCATGTGTTAGTCGCATTTTGAATCGGTAAATACGAAGATGAAGTGTTGTGTGATGTAGTACCGATGCAAGCTGGACACTTATTGCTACGGCGTCCATGGCAGTTTGATAGGCGTGTGAAGTATGATGGTTTTATGATGCAAACCTCAATCAACACGCGTTGAGACCTAGCAACAATATTGGAATGCTTGCCCAAGAAAGCTAAAATTCAGATTTTGATAGGAAACTCCAACCCAACGTTTATAAATGAAACGTGAACCGAAAGTATAAAGTAACAAATCCCGACCCAATGATTATAGCTTAATCATGAACCGAAGGTATAAAATTTGAACGCCACAAGGAAGAATCCTTGATAAGTTCGCAAGTTCTCTAAAGAAGCAAAGAAGAAACAAATCCTCACTTTTTCTAGATTTCTATTCAATGATCAATTTAGCTCTTACAATGGTGAGATATATATAGCTAGCAAGGGGGACAAGGATATTAAACACTTAACAATTCCCACACAAACATGGGAGACAAGGACATTAAATATACCAACTTACTTGACACATTAATGACTCTCACAACTTACTAAAAACTCATGCAAGTTAAGTTGTCTTACAAATTATAAATTAAATGTAAAGACAAAAGGTCGAAAAGTCAAATCCCACAATTGAATAGCACACCATTAATAAGAAGATTACAGCCATTAAGCAAGATTAGCTTCATCAAAAACTTGGATTAAGTTTATTAAGCCTTCATCATTCTTTGGACTAGGCTTGGAGTGCCCCTAAGCCCAAATATCTTGAATCAGCTCATGAAGTGCTTCTTTGATATTTTTGGATCTCGCTCTAGTGATAGGCCCAATAGGAACATGCAATGGATCCTTTC
>NC_080420.1:72029283-72101783 GCF_029873635.1 Malania oleifera
TTATTTTTTTTTGTTTTTTGACGCTTTTTTTTTTTTTTTCAACTTGGTACACGTCACAAAACAAGAACAATGAAACAAAACAAAAGATAAAAAGATAGAATGATAGCAAGAAACAAAAGATAAAAAGATGGTAAACCTGATTTTAGAGCCTAAGCTCTAATGCCAAATGATGCGAACCTCAATCGACAAGCATTGAGACCCAAGCATTCCAATATTGTTTGCTGGGTCTCAACAAGTATCGATTGAGGTTCGCATCATTCGAACAAATACTCCTTTGTACTTAATCAACAATCAATTACTCTTGTACCATTGAGTCCGCAACAAGTATATGAGGATCAAGTGAGATAGCAAAAAGAGAGTGAACAAAAGAAAAGGAGTGAAAATCATAGAGAGTCTGAGAAAAATAAGAGAGAAAAAGAAAATCAAAATTTGGCCATTAAGAGAAAATCAAAGGAAAAACAAAAGAATTTCTATGCAAAAGTGAGTGAAACTAAGCGAACAATATTTTCAAATCAGACGATGATTGTACTTTTGTACAAAGAGGCGTGTCTAAATACTAACAAACTTGACCTTACTTTGCCTAGTTTTGTTGTTTCCTTTTTGTAGGAGTGTATGGATTTCTTTCTAGAGGAAACACCACATGGATTACCTCAATCCAAGGGATTGAATATCAAATTGATTTTGTTCCTGGTGCGACAATTCCAAAACGACCAGCCTATAGGAGCAATCCCAAGGAGAAGAAGGAGCTTAACAGCAGGTAAGTGAGTTTTTGGAAAAAAAACACGTGAGGGAGAGTATAAGTCCATGTGCCGTTCCAGTCCTACTTGTACCTAAGAAGGATAGGACGTGGAGAATATGTGTTGATTGCCGAGCCATCAACAACATAATGGTAAAGTATCGTCATCCTATTCCTTACTTAGATGATATGTTAGATGAACTGTATGGTTCTTGTGTATTTTCTAAGATTGATTTAAAGAGTGGTTATCATCATATTAGAATAAAATGATGCAAATCATAACACAACTTCAAAGGAACTTGTCTAAGTGCCAATTGGGCTGGTTACGAGAGCACGAGCAAGGAAATTTAAAGCTACACTCAATGGGCTGATTCAAGAGGCATGGATTCAATCAAATTCATGGAGGCCCATTGAGCATGACCCACATGAGCAATAAAGATTCGTCAACATGATTGAAGCTCTAGAAGAATCTAGCTAAGGCCAAGCTTAAATTGGCATGTTTAAATTCTGTAATAATGGTGTGCTATTCAAATATGAGATTTGACTCTTTGACTTTTGTATTATATTTGTAATCATCCAAGACAACTTGTTTGCTTGCATGGTCTTTAATAAGTTGTTAAGTTGTTAAATCTACCTTTGACTTTTGTGTTATATTTAATTTGTAATCTTACAAAAAGTCTTAGTAAATTGTTGAGAGTTGTTGAGCCTAATTTGTAATCTTACAAGAAGTCTTAGTAAGTTGTTCAGAGTTGTTGAGAGTGGTTTGAAGTGTTTAATGTTTTGTCTCCCAGGCTATGCCTATAAAAGCTTTCTTATTGTAAAAACAAAGGGGATCATTGAGTAAAACTGTGAGAGTATTTTCTCTGCGGTTCTTTGAAGAACTATTCGAACTTACCAGGATTTCCCGTCGGGTTCACCAACGACTTGTCAAATGGTTTTCCACCACCGTTTTTCGCATCTTCCTTATACCGAGGTTCTTGTTTTGCAATAAACAACGGATTGATATCGTATATACCAAGGTTCTTGTTTATCGTAAACAACAGGTCGAGGTCTGTCATTCAATTCTGAACGTAGAACGATCTTGAGTTCCTTTTTTTGGCTGTCGGATCTCGTTATTTTGGCGGGAATTCTCATCATTTGGTATCAGAGCACAAGTTCTAGTTCAGGTTTGCCTATCCCTTAAAACCTTTCTTTTGTTTCTTTATTTTGTGTTCTTGTAGTTTCCAAATTCGGTTTACAAACCCTAGTTTAGCCGAATTTCCTCTACCCCATTCCGCTCATATTTTGTTTGTTCTAGTTTATTTCGAAATCTTATTCTGTTATTGTCAAAATTCAGTTGCTGATCATAAAAGAAGGAGAAGAAGAAGAAGGATCATAAAAAAAAAAAAAAAAGAGAAAAAAAATTTATTGTTTTCATTCAATTTTTTTTTTTTTTGGATTATAATAAGTCTGGAAATCACCTCACCCCAAAATCAAATATTTTTTTTCCATTGAAGTTTTGCTATTTTGTGCTTTCAAAAATCTAATCAGTTGTGTTTCTTATATTCCTGTCATCTGAAATTCCTTGACGAGTTCTTGGTGAATTGTTGCTGGAAATTTTGAAGTAATGTTTAGTTTTAAAAGAACTGGAAAAGAATTATCAAGTGGAAGAACTGGAAGAGAATTATCGAGTGGAAAAAAAGGCAAGAGTAGTGCGAACATTAGAGGGTTAAAAGCCACGTATATTTTGAGCGAAACACGAGTGTAAAATGATTCACCTTTATTGAGTGTAAACATGCAAGGGAGAGAATTGTGAGGTCCTTTATTTTTAATTTTTTTTCCTTTTTAACTTTGCCCTACAGCAATCATGTCTCACAACAGTTCTAAGAGCATTGCCGAAGATGCTGCGGAACTGGCTGATCAGAAAGTGTTTATGGAAGCCTTGATAAATGAGATGAGGTGGAGTTGGTAGATATGGTGCACATGACCATCAAAGTGGAGCAACAACTCAAGAAGGGGGGTGTGTCTCGTGCAGCCCATAACTCCAATTCTACCTCTTGGAAATCGAGTTATACCAAGCAGATGGACAAGTCACAAACGTCCAAAGCCGAGCCCAAGTCTACAAACACACGCCACCTTTCTTAAGGTAAAACTGATGCTTCTACCTCTAAGAATCGTGACATTAAATGTTTTAAATGTCAAGGCAGGGGACACATAGTAAGTCAATGTCCAAACAAGCAGGTTATGGTATTGCAAAACAATGGAGAAATTGTGACCAACAATGAAGATTCTGACACCGACAACTTGCCACCATTGGAGGACGTTTCCGAGGAGGAATATTTAGCCCCTGATGCATTGACATTGGTGGTGAGGAGAGCAATGAGCTTGCAAGAAAAAGGAGTTGATGAAGTGCAGCGGGAGAATATCTTTCACACTAGGTCCTACATCAAAGACAAGGTATGTAGTGTGATTATTGACGATGGTAGTTGTACTAATGTTGCAAGCACAATTATGGTGGAAAAATTGGTACTACCCGTGTTGAAGCACCCTAGACCGTACAAGTTGTAATGGTTAAATGATAGTGGTGAGATAAGGGTGAACAAGCAGGTGTTAGTCACATTTTGAATCGGTAAATACGAAAATGAAGTGTTGTGTTATGTAGTACCAATGCAAGATGGACACTTATTGCTAGGGCGTCCACGGCAGTTTGATAGGCGTGTGAAGTTTGATGGCTTTACGAACAAATACTCCTTTGTACTTAATCAACAATCAATCACTCTTGTACCATTAAGTCTGCAGCAAGTATATGAGGATCAAGTGAGATTGCAAAAAGAGAGTGAACAAAAGAAAATGAGTGAAAATCAGAGAGAGGCTGAGAAAAATGAGAGAGAAAAAGAAAATCAAAATTCGGCCATTAAGAGAAAATTAGAGAGAAAAGTAAAGAATTTCTATGCAAAAGTGAGTGAAATTAAGAAAGCAATGTTTTCAAATCAGCCGATGATTGTACTTTTGTACAAAGGGGCGTGTCTAAATACAAACGAACTTGATCTTGCTTTGCCTAGTTCTATTGTTTCTCTTTTGTAGGAGTATGAGGATGTCTTTCCCAAGGAAACACCACATGGGTTACCTCCAATCCGAGGGATTGAACATCAAATTGATTTCATTCTTGGTGCGACAATTCCAAACCGACCAGCCTATAGGAGCAATCCTGAGGAGACAAAGGAGCTTCCATGGCAGGTAAGTGAGTTGTTGGAAAAAGGGCACATAAGGGAGAGCATGAGTCCATGTGCCGTTCTGGTCTTACTTGTACCTAAGACGGTTGGGACATGAAGAGTGTGCATTGATTTCTGAGCCATCAACAATATAACGGTAAAGTATCATCATCCTATTCCTCGCTTAGATGATATGTTAAATGAACTGCATGGTTCTTGTGTATTTTCTAATATTGATTTAAAGTGTGGTTATCATCAGATTAGAATAAAAGAAGGAGATGAATGGAAAACTGCCTTTTAAACAAAGTATGGTTTGTATGAGTGGTTAGTCATGCCTTTTGGATTGACTAATGCTCCAAGCACCTTTATGAGACTTATGACTCATGTTTTGCATGCATTTATAGGAAGATTTGTAGTTGTCTACTTTGATGATATACTCATTTATAGCAAAAATACGGACGATCATGTAGTACATTTGAAATCTATTTTAGATGTCCTTAGGAAAGAAAAGTTGTTTGCTAATCTAGAGAAGTATACTTTTTACACCAATAAGCTTTTATTTCTAGGATTTGTGTTTAGTACACAAGGTATACAGGTTGATGAAGCGAAGGTACGTGCAATCCGAGAGTGGCCGAGTCCCACAAGTGTAGGTAATGTTTGTAGTTTTCATGGACTTGCTAGTTTCTACCAACAATTCGTGAAGGACTTTAGTAGCATAGCCGCACCAATTACCGAAGTGATTAAGAAGGACATTTGATTTAGATGGGGAGAAGAACAAGAGAAGGCATTCCAATTAATCAAAGAGAAGCTAACCAACGTCCCATTATTGTATTTACCTAATTTTTTGAAAACGTTTGAGATTGAATGTAATGTTTTAGGTATTGGCATAGGCGCAGTTCTTATGCAGGAAGGACGACCAATTGCTTAGTTCAGCGAGAAACTAAGCGGGGCAGCCTTAAACTACCCAACTTATGATAAGGAGTTGTATGCATTAGTTCGGGCTTTAGAGATGTGGCAACACTACCTATAGCCTAAGGAATTCTTGATTCACACTGATTATGAGTCCTTGAAACACTTGAAGGGATAACACAAGCTAAAAAAAAGGCATGCGCGTTGGGTGGAGTTCATTGAGACGTTTCCATACGTCATCCGGTATAAGCAAGGCAAGGAGAATGTGGTCGCTGATGCACTTTTTCGCAGGTATGCATTACTCTCCACACTTGATGCAAAATTGCTTGGTTTTGAGAACATTAAAAACTTATACGCTGATGACCATGAATTCTGTGAAGCATACCGGGCTTGTGAGAAAACCGCCTGTGGTAAGTTCTTTAGGCTTGATGGATTCCTGTTTCGAGAGAATAAGTTATGCGTACCAAATTGTTCCTTAAAGGAGTTGTTAGTGCAGGAATCTCATGGTGGGGGATTAATGAGACATTTTGGAGTTGCAAAGACTTTAGCTGTTTTGCAGGAACACTTCTATTGGCCTCACATGAAAAGAGATGTTGAGAGAATTTGTGGTAGATGTGTCATATGTAGGCAAGCCAAATCCAGAGTGAGGTCCAACTGTTTGTATACCCCTTTACCAATTCCTAGTGAGCCTTGGATTTATATTTCCATGGACTTTGTGTTAGGATTGGCTAGGACTAAACGTGGGAGAGGTTCAATTTTTGTGGTTGTGGATAGATTTTCTAAGATGACACACTTTATTCAATGTCACAAAACGGATGATGCCTCGCATGTTTTTTTCTCTCGAATTTTCTCTCAATGGCCGAATTTTGATTTTCCTTTTCTCTCTCCTTTTTCTCGGCCTCTTTATGATTTTCACTCTTTTTCTTTTATTCACTCTCTTTCTTTTGATCACTTTCTTTTTGCAATGTCACCTGATCCTCATATACTTGTTGTGGTGATGGTACAAGAGTGATTTATCGTTGATTAAGTACAAACGAGTATTTGTTCGTAAAGCCATCATGCTTCACATGCCTATCAAACTGCCATGGACGCCCTAGCAATAAGTGTCCCGGTTGCATCGGTACTACATCACACAACACTTCATCTTCAAATTTTCCAATTTGAAATGCAACTAACATCTACTTATTCACCCTTATCTCACCACTATCATTTAACCATTGCAACTTGTACGGTCTAGGGTGCTTCAACACAGGTAGTCCTAACTTTTCCAACATAATTGTGCTTGCAACATTAGTACAACTACCACCATCAATAATCATACTACATACCTTGTCTTTGACATAGCACCTAGTCTGAAAGATGTTCTCCCACTGCACTTCATCAAGTCCTTTTTCTTGCTAGCTCAATGCTCTTCTCGCCACCAATGTCAATGCATCAGGGGCTAAATATTCCTCCTTGAAAATGTCCTCCAATAGTTGGCATGTTTCGTCGATGTTGGAATCTTCATTGTCAGTCACAATTTCACCATTGTCTTGCAACCCCATAACCTACTTGTTTGGACATTGACTTGCTATGTGTCCCCTGTTGATATTTAAAGCATTTAATGTCACAATTCCTAGAGATAGAAGTGTCGATTTTACCTTGAGGAACGTGGCGGGTGTTCGCGGACTTGGGCTTGGATTTGAATGTTTGTGACTTATCCATCTGCTTGGTATAACTCGGTTTCTAAGAGGTAGAACTGGAGTTATGGGCTACACGTGACCCACCCCCCTTTTTGAGAGTTTGCTCCACTTTGATGGCCATGTGCACCATATCTTCCAACTCCACATAATGTTGCATCTCTACGTTATCTTGGATTCCCTGACTTAATCTAAATAAAAACCTAGCCATTGTAGCCTCTCGATCTTCCTATACATTAGCCCAGATTATAGCAATCTCCATCTCCTCATAGTAATCCTCTATGCTTCGGCATCCGTGTCTAAGACCTTGTAGCATTTTGTACAACTCTCGATAGTAGTAACTTGAAACGAACTGCTTTCTTATCACTTTTTTCATCTCCTCCTATGTCTCTATTGGTCATTCTCTATTCCGCCTCCTGTTTATAACAAGTTGATCCCACCAAGTAATAGCATAGTCAGAAAATTCCATAATAGCTAATTTTGCCTTCTTTTTTTCAGAATAGTTGTGGCAGTCAAATACGAAATCCATCTTCTTCTCCCACTCAAGGTATGCTTCAGGGTCAGATCTACCTTGAAATGACGGAATCTTCATCTTAATATTACCCAAGTTGTTATCTTCTTAATTCCCAGCTTCTTTAAATCGCCCTCCATGTCTCCTATTAGTAACAATAGAATCCCGATCATCTTCTTCATCAATACCAGCCATGTAAGACTCTTCATCTTCAACCCTCACTTCCCTTGGTTGAACTCTTTACCATATACGCACATTAGGGGCATTTTGTGGTTGCTTCTCACGTGTATTCTTCATCTGATCTATCCATTCGTGAACTTGCTCCAGTTCCAACTTAATCACACGCCTTATCTCACTTATCAAGGCTTCCATAAACACTTTCGGATTAGCCAGTTCCGCAGCATCTTCGGCAATGCTCTTAGCACTGTTGTGAGACATGATTGCTGCAGAGCAAAGTTAAAAAGAAAAAAAAAATAAAAAAAAAGGACCTCACAATTCTCTTCCTTATGTGTTTACACTCAAGAACTTGAATCACTCTACACTCGTGTTTCACTCAAAAAATACGTGGCTTTTAACCCTCTAATGTTCCACCACTCTTGCCTTTTTCCACTCGATAATACTCTTCCAGTTCTTTTGAAACTAAGCAATATTTCAAAATTTCCAGCAACAATTCACCAAGAACTCTTCAAGGAATTTCCGATAGCAGGAATACAGGGAACACGACTGATTATATTTTCGAAAGGACAAAATAGCAAAACTTCCACGAAAAAAAAATTTTGATTTTGGAGCGAGGTGATTTTGAGACTTATTGGAACCCAAAAAAATGAATGAAAACAATCAATATTTTTTCCTTTTTTTTTATGACATATATTTTTTTAATGATCATCAACTGGCTTTTGATAATAACAGAATAAGATTTTGAAATAGACTAGAACAAACAAAATACGAGTGAAATGGGGTGAAGGAAATTCGGCTAAACTAGGGTATGTGAACCAAATTTGGAAACTATAAGAACACAGAATAAAGAAACAAAAGAAAGGTTTTTTTTTTTAAAGAGATTGGCACACCCGAACTAGAACTTGTTCTCTGATACCAAATGATGCGAATCCCACCAAAATAACGAGATCCGACAACAAAAAAAGGAACCCAAGATCATTCTACGTTAAGAATTGAATGATAGACCTCGACCCGTTGTTTATGACAAACAAGAACTTTACTATATATGACCTCAACCCATTGTTTATTGTGAAACAAGAACCTCGGTATAAGGAAGACACCACAAACGGTGGTGGAAAACCGTTTGATAAGTCGTTGGTGAACGCCACGGGAAATCCCGATAAGTTCGAATAGTTCTTCAAAGAACCACAGAGAAAATACTCTCACAATTTACTGGATAATGATCTACCTATTTTTATTGCTTATACGCCTATTTATAGTCTGGCCATTATAAGAAAAATTCCTTAAATAGTTATCCTAATTAAGATTAAAATCTAGTAAAGAAATAACTCTTACTTGCCTAAAAGAAACAAAAGACAATCAGCCCTTTAATTGGCTGATCACATGCCTAAAATAGAAAATGAAAGTGGGGAGCTTTAAATGGCCATGTTATTAGCCATACAAACCCATAAAAGTAAAAAAAAATAGAAAGGAAAGTAAATGGCATGCAAGCCTTACAATTAGATCCAAAAAAAAGTATTCTTAAACATGCCAATTTGAGCTTAGCCTTGGTCAGATTCTTCTAACACTTGAATCATGTTGATGAATCTTTGTTGCTCATGTGGGTCATGCTCAATGGCCCTCCATGAATTTGCTTAAGTTCACGCCGCTTGAGTCAGTCCATTGAGTACAACTTTAAATTTCCTTGCTCGTGCTCTCGTAACCGGCCCAATTGAGACTTGAACTAGTTCCTTTGAAGTTGTGCTATGATTTACATTAGTTCGTGATTTAAGTATAATCATTGGGTTGAGGTTTGTTACTTTCTACTTTCAGTTAGCGTTTCATTTATAAACGTTGGGTCAGGGTTTTCTATCCAAAATCTGAATTTTAGTTTTCTTGGGCAAGTATTTCAATATTGATCGTTGGGTTTCAACGCGTGTCAGTTGAGGTTTGCATCATTTGGAAACTATTTGAATATTGATCATTGAGTTTCAACGTGTGTCGGTTGAGGTTCGCATCATTTGGTAATTATTCCAATATTGATTGTTGGATTTCAACGCATGTCGATTGGAGTTTGCATCATTTCGCAAGTATTCCAATATTGATTGTTGAGTTTCAACGCGTGTCGATTGGAGTTCGTATCATTTGGTATCAGAGTTTTGGTTCTAAAATCATGTTTACTGTCCTTTTATCTTTTTTTTTCTTCTGGAAAAAAAAAGACATTAGAAAAGAAAAGAAAGCAAAAAATAAATTAAGAGAAAAAGAAAAGAAGAGACATAAAAAAAGAAAACGAAAAAAAAAGGTGATACTGAAGCATTAGATACTCATTCACCACACTTATCAAAGTTAATTTTTTTTTTTCTTGAACCATGACTTTTGTAGTTTTAGTTCTCTAAAAAAATAATATGTTTTTTGTCCTCTTTCTTTAATTCGTTATTTCTATACAATTTTCTTCCTGTTGGTATTGGTTTAAATACTACACGGATTCGAGAACAAATCCTTTTGAAGAGAGAGGGAATGAAGTGGGCGAATGATGAGAATCAACAAGCAACATTAAAGGATCCATTACAAGTTCTCGATGGGCCAATCACAAGGTCAAGAGCTAATAAGATCAAGGAAGCAATGCAAGGATTAGTGCAATGCACTTGGGCCGAGTATGCAAATTTATCAAGCCAGACCCCAACATTCAAGATGGGCTTGAAAGAAAAAAAAAATATTAGCTTTAATCCATGTGATACATGCTACAGTTGGGGGGGGGGGGGGGGGAGGGTGACATATCCTTGTGTTTGGAGTAGACTTTTTATTTCAGTAAGTTACGCGTGTGGGCCTATTTTATGTTTATTAGTTATCAGCATTTAGGGTTACATTATTTAAGCTAATACCAACGACAAGAAAATAGTATAGAAACAACGAATCAAAGGTAGAGGTCAAAAATCAGATTTAAAAAAAATTAAAAATTTAAATTCAAATTCAAATTCAAATTTTAAATTCAAATAACGTAACCCTAAATGCCTATAACTAATAAACATAAAATAGGCCCACAAGTCTACTCACATTGATTAAAGATGATTCTTCTTCTTTTAAGCCCATTTTGAATGTTGGGGTCCTGCTTGATAAATTTGCATACTCGGCCCAAGTGCATTGCACCAATCTTAGATCTTAACATTGCGATTGGCCGATCTAGAACTTGTAATGGATCCTTTAATGGTGCTTGTCGATTCTCATCATTTCGCCGCATCATCGGAGATTGGGGTGAGGAGATCTAGATCCCGTTGGAATAAAAAAGAAAGGGCATAACTTTGTTAACTAAATGGAGTTGGACCCCAACTTTTGAGAGTGAGTTTCTTTTGAGGAAATATACGATTTAAAAAAAAAGGGGTACGTCGGAGATCGGGGTGAGGATCTATCGATCCCACTGGAAAAAGTATGAAGGAGCATAACTTTGTCTTGGATGATTTGTTGGACTTGTCCTTTTCTGGAGGGCATTGGTCTCTAGAATCTAAGTGGAATGAAAAAAAAGAAAAAGAAAAAAAATGCGTGAAACTTAGTTTGGAACACAAAGTTAGGAAGGAAAAAAAATTGAATGAATGCAGCGAGGTACCATTACGTGTAAGAATAGAATTTGGAGTAAATGAATATAAACTGGAGGTGTTACATTTAAGGACGCCACTTAGATTAAGTGAATGTAACTAGAAGCCACTACCTATAAGACCACAACATGGACTAAATGAATGCAATCCTTCTGCCATAATGATGTAAATCATAGCACAACTTCAAAGGAACTAGTCCAGGTCCGAATTGGGCCGGTTATGAGAGCACGAGTAAGGAAATTTAAAGTTGCACTCAATGAACTGATTCAAGAGGCATGGACTCAAGCAAATTCGTGGAGGTCCATTGAGCATGACCCACGTGAGCAACAAAGATTCATCAACATGATTCAAGCTATAAAAGAATCTGGCCAAGGCGAAGCTTAAATTGGCATGTTTAAATTGGGTCTAATTGTAAGACTTGCATGTCATTTAATTTCCTTTTGACTTTTATGGGCATGTATGACTGATAGCACAACCATTTAAAGTTCCCCACTGTCATTTTCTATTTTAGGCATGTGATCAGCCAATTAAAGGGCTAATTGTCTTTTTTTCTTTTAGGCAAGTAAGAGTTATTTCTTTACCAGATTTTAGCCTTAATTAGGATAACTATTTTAGGAATTTTTCTTGTATTGGCCAACTTATAAATAGGTGTCTAAGCAATGAAAGGATCAGATCATTATTCAGTAAATTGTAAGAGTATTTTCTCTGCGGTTCTTTGAAGAACTATTTGAACTTATCAGGATTTCCTGTGGTGTTCACCAACAACTTATCAAACGGTTTTCCACCACCGTTTGTGGGCTCTTCCTTGTACCGAGGTTCTTGTTTCACAATAAACAACAGGTTGAGGTCATATACCAAGGTTCTTGTTTGTCGTAAACAACGAGTCGAGATCTATCATTCAATTTTGATCGTAGAATGATCTTGGGTTCCTTTTTTGTTGTCGGTCTCGTTATTTTGGCAGGATTTGCATCATTTGGTATCAAAGCACAAGTTATAGTTCAGGTTTGCTTATCCCTTAAAACATTTCTTTTGTTTCTTTATTATGTGTTCTTGTAGATTCCAAATTCAGTTCACATACGTTTAGCCGAATTTCCTTTACCCCATTCCGCTCGTATTTTGTTTGTTCTAATTTATTTCGAAATCTTATTTTGTTATTATCAAAAGCCGGTTGCTGATCATTTAAAAAAAAAAAAAAAAGGAAAAAAAAAAGAAAAAAATTAGTTTGTTTTCATTCATTTTTGGTTCCAATAAGCTCGAAAATCACCTCACCCCAAACATCAAAAATTTGTTTTTCTTCATGGAAGTTTTGGCAATTTTAAATCTAATCAGCCGTGTTCCTTGTATTCTTGCTTTTAAAACCTGAAATTCCTTGATGAGTTATTGGTGAATTGTTGTTAGGAATTTTGAAGTATTGTTTAGTTTCAAAAGAAGTGAAAGAGAATTATCGAGTGGAAAACGGGAAGAGTGGTGAAAACATTAAAGGGTTAAAAGTCACGTTTTTTTGTTTGAGTGAAACACAAGTGCATAGTGATTCACATTCTTGAGTGTCAACACGTAAGGGAGAGAATTGTATGGTTTTTTTTTTTCTAACTTTGCCCTGCAGCAATCATGTCTCACAATAGTGCTAAGAGCGTTGCTGAAGATGCTACGGAACTGGCTGATCTGAAAGTGTTAATGGAAGCCATGATGAGTGAGATGAGGCATGAGATGAAGTTGGAACTGGACCAGGTTCCTGAACGGATAGTTCAGAGGGAGAATACACATGAGAAGCAGCCACAAAAGCCCTTAATGTGCGTAGAAGGGAAAGAGTTCAACTGAGGGAAGTGAGGGTTGGAGATGAAGAGCCTTACGGGGTTGGTTTTGATGAAGAAGATGATCAGGATTTTATTGTTAGTACTAGGAGACATGGAGAGTTGTTTAAATAAGTTAGGAACCAGGAAGATAACAACTTGGGTAGTATTAAGATGAAGATTCTGTCATTTCAAGGTAGATCCGACCTTGAAGCATACCTCGAGTGGGAGAAGAAGATGGATTTCTTATTTGACTGCCATAACTATTCTGAAACAAAGAAGGTAAAATTAGTTGTGATTGAATTTTCTGACTATGCTATTACTTTATAGGATCAGCTTGCTATTACTTGGTGGGATCAGCTTGTTATAAACAGGAGGCGGAATAGAGAATGACCCATAGATACATGGGAGGAGATGAAAAAATTGATGAACAAGCGGTTCGTTCCAAGTTACTACTACCGAGAGTTGTACAAAAATCTATAAGGTTAAGATAGGGAAGTTAAAGCATAGAGGATTACTACAAGGAGATGGAGATTGCTATGATTCGGGTTAATGTAAAGGAAGATTGAGAAGCTACAATGGTTAGGTTTTTATTTGGATTAAACCAGGAAATCCAAGATAAGGTAGACATGCAGCATTATGTGGAGTTGGAAGATATGGTGCACATGTCACCAACTCAAGAAGGGGGGCGTGTCTCGTGTAACCCATAGCTCTAGTTATACCTCTTGGAAGCCTAGTTATACCAAGTAGATGGACAAGTCACAAACGTCCAAAGTCGAGCCTAAGTTCGAAAACACCCGCCACGTTCCTCATAGTAAAACTGACACTTCTACCTCTAGGAATTGTGACATTACATGTTTTAAATGTCAAGGCAGGGGACACATAGTAAGTCAATTTCCAAACAAGCAGGTCATGGTATTGCAAAACAATGGTGAAATTGTGACCGACAATGAAGATTCTGACACCGACAACTTGCCACCATTGGAGGACGTTTCTGAGGAAGAATATTTAGCCCCTGATGCATTGACATTGGTGGTGAGGAGAGCATTGAGCTTGCAAGCAAAAGGAGTTGATGAAGTGCAGTGGGAGAACATCTTTCACACTAGGTCCTGCGTCAAAGATAAGGTATGTAGTGTGATTATTGACGGTGGTAGTTGTACTAATGTTGCAAGCACAATTATGGTGGAAAAATTAGGACTAGTCATGTTGAAGCATCCTAGACCGTTGACACAATAGCAAGTATATGAGGATCAAATCGGTAAATATAAAGATGAAGTGTTGTGTGATGTAGTAAAGATGCAAGTGGGACACTTATGTCTAGGGCATCCATGGCAGTTTGATAGGCATATGAAGCATGATGGTTTTACGAACAAATACTCCTTTGTACTTAATCAATGATCAATTACTCTTATACCATTGACACAATAGCAAGTATATGAGGATCAAGTTAGATTGTAAAAAGAGAGTGATCAAAAGAAAGAGAGTGAACAAAAGAAAAAGAGTGAAAATCAGAGAGAGGCTGAGGACAATGAGAGAGAGAGAAAAAGAAAATCAAAGTTCGGCCATTGAGAGAAAATCAGAGAGAAAATAAAAGCATTTCTATGCAAAAGTGAGTGAAATTAAGCGAGCAATGTTTTCAAATCAACCGATGATTGTACTTTTGTACAAAGTCTAAACACTAACGAACTTGACCTTGCTTTACCTAATTCTGTTGTTTCTCTTTTGTAGGCATATGAGGGTGTCTTTCCCGATGAAACATCATATGTGTAACATCCTCAAAATTCTTACCATTTTTTTTAATATATATCTGTGTATCTACATCCATACCTAAGCAGCAGAAACACAAATCATACAACCATTTACATAAATACTATACAATACCAAAATAAAGTATATACATACCATAGCCATACAAAAATACCCCTCTAGCATCATCTACTAAAAAATATACACAACTCTGTCAAAAACTCACCTTATAACCAGGGTAATCAAAATATTCTTTATCTGCGAGCCTGATCTGCTCGCCTAACTGGCTCACATGAAAAATGTTAAAGTAATGGGGTGAGTCGATACTTAGTAAGTGGAAATATGCTATTACTAGTGTGTGACAACTAAGTTAAGAATACTTTTCAAATGACAACTGAACTGTAATGAAATAAATAATCTGTAAAGCATATCTTTCTTTTCACAATTTAAAATGTAACTGTATCATATGTATTTTCTACTTTCATACTGCTAATATTATACTATACTCATCATATACTGTAAAACTGTATACATATACATAAATGTGCATTATCCCTGGGACTTTGTATGTCATGATTTGACCCCTCATGACAGGGTTGTGCGGCCCATAGGCGGGATTTCATCTGGTCGGCCCTCCAGATAAGTCAGTATACTCTACACTATCTCAGTCCGGCCAAACTGCATCCACTCCTAGGCTCGGAACTAACTACTACCTCGTCAAATTGCCCCCCTCCACCCAGTGAACTGGGGAGCTGCAAACTCTCCGAGCACGACTGACGGTACCCACACACTATCTGAGATATGTGGTTGCACTTTATCTGTATATATCAATGGTACCGTGCTCTGTATTCTATATCTGTATTTTATTTTTCTATAATCTTTTCACAGGGATCTGATACTATATACATATATACATATATACTCTTTTACTGTTTTCATCATGTTTCCAAAATTACCATAATGCTATCTTTCTATACTGTAAATACTATAATCTCTGTATATTGTATCTGTAGCATCTTGATGCTACCTCTATATATCTGTCTGTATACTCTATCTATATACTCTGTGTGTTATGGTAATAAGGAACATGGCATGCTATAACACTGTACATACTGTTCTGTATAAAGCTGTAATATATATACTGATATGAGTAAAACTGTATACATGTATATGTATATATATATATATATATATATATATCTATTTCATGGAACTATTCGCATAAAAGCTGTATATACATGTATATTTCTCTGTATAATCTCTGTAAATATATATATCTATGTCTGTATATTCTGTATAACTCCATATACTGGGAAAAACTATATAAACTATATATACTGTCTTTATCTGTGTATTCAGTATAGTATGATATATTATAAAAGTTATATAAATTCTTCATCACATGAAAATCTACTCAAGCCACACAAGCATTTAAACTTATATTCTATAAAAACTGTATAATAAACTGGTATAAATATGTGTCTATGAAATCTCTGTTAACATTATTAAAACTCCTAATATAGCATATTTTCCTTACCTTAACTTTGAAAAGTCCTTATAAAATTCTAGCTTTATACCCACAGGGTTCCTAACTCAACATCCTGAAAACAAAATCTCTCAGAACAAAATATCAGTATTTTCTTACCTACAACATTTCTTATAACTAAGGAAAAGAAAAATACTGAATAAAATGTCTTACCCTGAGATTAGGACGAAATCCAAACGAACTTTTCCAATGATCAGTTCCGGCAGGCTTGCAAAGACCTTCACCAGGAGCGTCGTGGTAGCTTCAGATCTTCGATCTAGCAAGAAACAGGCTTGGAAACGAAGAGAGAAGTGAGAGAGGGACGTAAAGAGATAGGAGAGGTTTTTTACGCTGTTTTTCATCAAAAATATGGGTTAAACACTATTTATATTGTGGTCTTCGTCGACGAGACATGTCATCTTGTCGACAAATCTTTCAGTAATTTTGTCGACGAACCTTACTTCCTCGTCGACAAATTTCAGATTTCCTAAAACTTTTCTCGGTATTTTCTCGTCGACGAGACGTGGCTTCATCGACGAAGTCCCTTGTGTGCTCGTCGACGAATCCATTGTATTCGTCGACGAACCTTGTGCAAAAATTTCAGGTTGTTACATTCTCCCCTCCTTATAAAATTTCTTCCTCGAAATTTACTATTTGTATCCCATCTATACACTCCATAATTCCATAAAGGAAAAGGTCTACTTGTTTTATTACCTGCCCTCACTTGTGGCGGAGGAATACTGTGGTTACATTTACATCCTGGAAGATTACATATATAAAACTAAAAGCTATCTACTAACTAAAATCAATACATGTACTTGCAAAAATTGTGGGTATTTTTGTCTGATCTGCTCCTCGAGCTCCCAAGAAACTTCCTCTATGGCGTGATTCCTCCACAAAACTTTAACTAATTGTATTTCTTTAGTGCATAAAATCTGAACCTTTCTATCCAAAATTTGTACTATTACTTCTTCATATGCCAATGAATCCTTAAACTCTATCTCTGCATAGCTGATGATGAGGGATGGATATGGGACGTATTTCCGTAACATAGCAACATGAAACACATCATGAATTCGAGTCAAAGCTGGTGGCAAAGTGACTCACTCGAAAAATGAGCAACTCAAAAGTTTTCCCAAGTATAGGAGTTATGTCGTGTAATACTCAACCCAAGGGCTAGATCATCTCCTCAGGGAATGCGTTTAATCTCAAATTTTACGTTCTCTCAATTGAAATTAAAAAGGTACTGTACTCAGTTCAGATTCGGGTTTTCAAGATTGTTGAGATTTCACTATTAGCAAATTAAACGACACACAATTTAAAAACCCTAAACCTGACAAGCACTGAATTAACGAGCAAATATGGAAACCCTAATCTACTCAAGGAAGCACTGAAACATGCATTAATCAAAATTGGTAACCTAGAACATGGAATTAAAAACACGTAATGGAAACCCAATCAAACACACACACGCACAATAAAAATCGGTCCTTTAATGAAATTAAGAACTCAAAACAAAATCACAATTTTAAATGCAACCATAAACTCAAACAAAAAAATCAACATTCAAAAGACAATTAACACGATAAGAACACGAGCTTGAAAATTTAACTCTAAATTATCCCAAGCTTCAATCAAGAACCAAAGTTTACGAAAGAAAGGCAACTAATTTAATAAAACATATATATATATATATATATATATATATATATTTTTTTATTCTATCTTTTTTTGTATTTCAAAACTAAACTGGATATTATTAAAAATAATTAAATAACATGAAAGAATTCACTACTAAAATTGCCCCAAAAATTAAATAACCAGTTGAACATAATAATATTAAAATAACTTAACTAACATAAAAAAATCTATTCTTTTCAATAATAAAACTAACCCTACTCAATAAAAGATAAAAGAAAAGAAAAGGGAATGAAAGAAAAGAAACAAAGGAGAGGGAAAGAGTGAGAGAGAGAAAGTAGGAGCCCATAGCAGAGAGCTTCGAGAGCTAGCTGAAACTACAGTGTTTCTAGTGTTGCTGCGGCAGCCTGGTGTGGCTGCTGTGTGTAGCTTGAGAGGCTGGCCAAAACTACAGCAAGTCTTGAGTGAAGCTCTCGGGTATGGTGGCTATGCGGTGGAGAGCTAGAACTGGCACGGGTCTGTGTTGGAGTCACCGGAGTAGGAGTTGCAACAGAGGGGTTGCTGTCGAGGTCTTCGAGGGCCGTGGAGGAGCTGGGCTTAGGGAAAGAAAAATAAAAATAGAAACAGAGAGAGAGAGAGGGTGAGAATAAAGCAAGGTAAAGAGAAGGAGAAAGAGAGGGGAAGGCCAGAGGAAAGAAGAAGAAAAAAAACAGAGTAAGAGAAAGAGAGTAAGGAGAGAAGGTGTGCAGGGCACACCACGAACAGGGAGGAAAAAGACAATAAATAGGAGGAGGGGGTTGCTGTCCTAAGTGAGACCCAAGTGGGGGATCCGAATAAGCAACCTGACCCGGCCTGCATGGCCGGGTCACATCAAACCCATATTCATATTTTTTTTCTTTTCTTTTTCTCATTATTCTTTCCATGAACACAAGCCATTTTGTCCTTCTTGGAGCCTATTTCTCTTGAAACTCAAAACACTAAAGTTGTAGATAATCGTTTCCTCTTTCTCCAAAAATTTGAATCGTCTCGATCAGAGTTTGGATAGGAAAGTTATGCATGAAATACAAATAGGTGTCGGTTTGGTTCTCGGGAATTTTCCTATGATAAAAAATTACCAAAAATTCATAAATTATGCAATAAAACTCAAAAATGACAATTTTGGCACTTTATTAAAATATTGAACATAATTGGACATTTAATTAAAAATATAAGCCGTAAAACTCGAGTTAAGATGCCCAATTACATAATTTTGACGCGTAATCATACCCCCCAACTAACATTTTGCTAGTCTCTAGCAAATGACGTGAATGAATTTCAGGGTAGTGCCTACAGCTACGAACTCCAGTGAATATGAAATTAATGCACATGCAACACAACCACACCATTTCACATACAAGAATATAATTGAATTTACACAGGCTCATATTATATTCAATACACACAACTCCAAAGAATGTCACTCATGCAAGTTGCATCGTTTAAATGTCATTCAAGAACATTATACTCACATGAAGTTAACTAGTGGCACAATTCAGAGTTAATTTAGTCATATAAGTTCGAGTATAAACAAGTGAACTCTCGAGGTGTGTGTAATGTGTGTGATTCAGTGTACCTAGGATACCAGTGGACACCTACAGAACGGTTACTTTGACTCGGCCTAACTACTATACCCTTAAGAACACTCAAAGAAAATGGGTTCACTCGTCATATGTGAGGAGGAGTGTCACGATCAAACATCCCACATATTTAAAGGAACGAAGGTTAAGTAAATGAAGTGGACTAGTTTGGAAAGGATCTAACCTATTTGTAAGGTGTTGGGTCCTTCACTCTAGCATCTTCTCATCTACTCGCCACATCCAACTGAGACCACCCTAGATCAACTTATTCACAAACTTGTCGTGAATCCATTTGAGGCATTAATCGGTTGAAGCATCTTCATACATGGAAAACATGTGTCGTGTCCTTGACTTTTTGTGATATGTATTTGGGCCGGTATTGACATTTCATTTCATGCGCATGCTTATTTCTTATTCTTTCTTTTGCTCATTCTTTATTTTCAGTCTTTTCTTGAGCAATAAGTACAATCTTAACAAATAGTGGTCTATGAACTAAATCTATCTCTAGGGGTGGCTCAGCCTTCACATCTTGAGTAGGCTATAAGACCTAGGTTTCTATCTCCCAATTAGGTGTCACCTCTAGGCTAGCAAATCAGAGACAGAGACTAGTGTACAAGGAATCATCCAGAAAAAGGGAATTGAGTTCTATGAACTCTAATTTGATATTAACGCTCAAAAGGACGATAAATAGCTCAAGGATATCTCACAAGGTGTCATAGTCGCCATGGGTCTTCTCTCAATGCTCACAGGAAACCCTAAGTGTAATGAATCACGTGAATGTGTCTATTTAGTCTCATGAGATGCCATGTAAATACAATAAATTATATAGCCGAATTAACACAAATGTACTACCAATCGATTCTTCATGGAGTCATAAGATCATATAAAGAGAAATTACGCATGATTGACTCAAATGTATCATTCTTAAGTTATACGCAAGTATGTGAAGGGTATGAGTTAGTGTTACACATGACATAATGCAATGTAGTTCCTCAGTGCTCCTCTTTCTTTCTTTTTGAATTTTTATTTTGTATTTTTTTATATTTTTTTGTATTTTTTTTATAATATAAAACCCGGTACGTGTACGTGCACAGTGTCACATGCGAATGCTCACCCCCCCCAACTAAAGTGGAACATTGTCCTCAATGTGAAAGCATAGGAGAAATAGAAAGGACTGTGCACGGGAAAAGTAAAGCGTACCTGAGTGATAGGGTAATGGAAAAGAAAGACTGAACTACGAGAAAATAGACTTGAAAACTAACTAAAAATAAAATAAGGTAAAATGAAAGGAGAAGAAGGGAAAGAAAAACATCACAATTGTTTGGCAGAGGCTTAGGAGGAATTTCGTCTAGTGGTCGCAGGTATATAAATTGCACCACCGGTTCTCTAAATTTGAGCCGCCACAATCGATTAGTCTTCAGACTTGCACGAAAATCAGCCTTAAATGAATTAATACTTGTTAAAATACCAAACAATATGTGTGCAGTTTGACCCTCTTGTGTGGACAAGAAAGGGTCTTTATTCAACATCGTGTCCAGGAAATTTGCTTCTTTATGAACTAGTGTTTGAGAGAAAGTTATTGGAACAGTTACCTTTAGTCCTTCAGAAGCATTAACATTACAAGTTTTACCTTGTTCTTTGAAAATTAAATTCTCACCAGACTGGTCACCCTCTTTATCGGGCACACATATCATCTCACCACTACAAGGGTCTGCGTCCATGTTGGCCTTTTTGACATCTAATTCAGGCGGGAGTGACGATTCCATGGTTTCTGGGCTCTAAGGGTGAGGTAACACAAATTGGTACTTCGTAGTGATATCAGTCTCCTCATTAACTATCTGCTATGCTTCTGGGCCCGTTTCCTCTGATTTTTTTTTGAATTCATCTATTTCAGCTGTAACTTATGATGCTGGGACAACTGTTTGCCCAGCGATGAGCATTTTAGATTGGGGATCTTCTTTCTCGCTACTCAAGGTGATGACAGCCTCTACTATCTCAAGAGAAATATCGTGTATTTGTTGTTGTGGCTGCTAGTACTCTAGAGGACGTGGCTGAGGTTCCGCGAGTGATTCCTCTTGTTCTAAGATGTCCAACTGCATGCTCATCACATTAATGGTATCCTAAAATTCATTATTATGATTGACTTGAGTTTGCATGAATTGCTGGAGCATGTTCTGCACCTAACGGCGTATAGCTCTAAGGGATCTGTTGTGGCTGGTGTTGAGGCAGAGGAATATTTGAGTAGTTTGGTGGTTCGTATATATCTCTACCACCAATTGTGCTGATAGGGTGTGCAGTCATGGTTGCTTGAGTATATCGTGTGTTCCACTGTGAGACATTTTCAGCTAGGTAATCGAAGAACGATAATACTTGATTTGGATCCTTCCTGAAGAGTTCTCCATTGCACATGGTCTGGACAAAATACTTGCAATCAAGTATAAGTGCAGTATAAAAACAATCAGCTAACCTCCATGAATCAAACTCGTGATGTGGACAAGTACTTAGCAGATACTTGAATCGCTCCCAACAAGCCCGAAATGTCTTGTCATCCTGTTGCATAAAATTAAGAACCTGTTCCTGCAAAAATTGAGTTTTCTATGAGGGACAAAACGCATATAGAAATTCACGTTCCATATCAGACCAATTAGTGATAGAGTGAGGTCTCAAAGAGTAAAACCAAATTTGTGCCATATCCTGCAAAGTGGCAAGAAATAAATTCAGTCGAATAGATTCATCAGTCCTAGCATGAGGGAAAAACATATTGCCAGTTAATTCAAACTCTGCTAAGTGCTGATAGGGGCATTCAGATTTCGTCCCATAAAACTCGGGGGGCAGTGACGTCCTCCCGCGCTGCATCATGAAATTAAGCTCGTCATTAGAAAAAACAGTGGAAAAGGATGCAGTGGCATATTCGAGTTGCAAAAAGTCCATTATTGTGCGTGGTGCAGGTGTAGGCATTTTTCAAAACTCAATTTTTTTCTATTTTTGTTTTCTACTTCTTTTTTCTTTTTTTCATAAAACTAATAAAAATGAATAGAAAAATGCTAATTTGAGACTAAGACCGACATTCCTTGGCAACGGCGTCAAAAACTTGACTTACTCGAAAAATGAGTAGCTCAAAAGTTATCCCAAGTATAGGAGTTACTTCGTGTAATACTCAGCCCAATGGCTAGATCGTCTCCTCAAGGAATGCATTTAATCTCAAATTTTACGTTCTCCCAATTGAAATTAAAAAGGTACTGAACTCAGTTCAGATTCGAGTTTTCAAGATTGTTGAGATTTCACTATTGGCAAATTAAACGACACGCAATTTACAAACCCTAAACCTGACAAGCACTGAATTAACGAGCAAATATGGAAACCCTAATCTACTCAAAGAAGCACTGAAACACGCATTAATCAAAATTGGTAACCTGGAACATGGAATTAAAAACACGTAATGGAAACTCAATCAAACACACACACGCCCAATAAAAACCGGTCCTTTAACGAAATTAAGAACTCAAAACAAAATCACAATTTTAAACGCAACAATAAACTCAAACAAAAAAATCAACATTCAAAAGACAATTAACACAATAAGAACACGAGCTTGAAAATTTAACTCTAAATTATCCCGAGCTTCAATCAAGAACCAAAGTTTACGAAAGAAAGGCAACTAATTTAATAAAACAAATTTTTTATTTTTGTGTTTTATTCTATATATTTCTTTATTTCAAAACTAAACCAGATATTATTAAAAATAATTAAATAACATGAAAAAATTCACTACTAAAATTGCCCCAAAAATTAAATAACTAGTTGAACATATTAATAATAAAACAACTTAACTAACATAAAAAAATCTATTCTTTTCAATAATAAAACTAACCCTACTTAATAAAAGATAAAAGAAAAGAAAAGAAAAGGGAAGGAAAGAAAAGAAACAAAGGAGAGGGAAAGAGTGAGAGAGAGAAAGTAGGATCCTGTAGCAGAGAGCTTCGAGAGCTGGCCGAAACTACAATGTTTCAGCCTGGTGTGGCTACAATGTGTAGCTTGGGAGGCTGGCCAGAACTACAGCAAGTCTTGAGTGAAGCTCTCAAGTATGGTGGTTGTGCAGTGGAGAGCTAGAACTGGCACGAGGTTGTGCTGGAGTCACCGGAGTAGGAGTTGCCACAAAGGGGTTGCTGTCGAGGTCTTCGAGGGCCGTGGAGGAGGTAGGCTTAGGAAAAAATAAAAATAGAAAAAGAGAGAGAGAGAGAGAGAGAGAGAGAGAGAGAGAGAGAGAGAGGATGAGAATAAAGCAAGGTAAAGAGAAGGAGAAACAGAGGGGAAGGCCAGAGGAAAGAAGAAAAAAAAACAAAGTAAGAGAAAGAGAGTAAGGAGAGATGGTGCGCAGGGCACACCACGAACAGGGAAGAAAAAGACAATAAATAGGAGGAGGGGGTTGCCGCCCTAAGTGAGACCCAAGTGTAGGATCTGAATAAGCAATGCGACCCGGCCTGCATGGCCGGGTCACATCAAACCCATATTCATATTTTTTTTCTTTTCTTTTTATCATTATTCTTTCCATGAACATGTCCCATTTTGTCCTTTCTGGAGCCCGTTTCTCTTGAAACTCAAAACACAAAAGTTGTAGATAATCCTTTTCTCTTTCTTTAAAAATTTGAATCGTCTCAATCAGAGCTCGAAGGGTAAATTTATGCATGAAATACGAACAGGTGTCGATTTTGGTTCCAAGGAATTTTCCTGCGATAAAAAATTATCAAAAATTCCTAAATTATGCAATAAAAATAAAAAATGATAATTTTGGCACTTTATTAAAATATTGGACATAATTGGATATTTAATTAAAAATATAAGTCATAAAGGTCGGGTTAAGATGCCCAATTACGCAATTTTGACGCGTAATCACGAAGTTAGCCTGTAGGCAACTAACCCTATCCTTTCAAGTATCTCAAAAGGACGAATATACTTAGGGCTCAACTTATCCTTCTTTCCAAATCTCATAACTTCTTTTAGAGGAGTTATCTTCAAAAATACTCGATCTTGCACATCAAATTCCAACTCTCGGCGACGAGTGTCTGCATAGTTTTTCTGTCGACTCTGTGCTGTATTGATTCTTTCTCTAATTAATCAGACTTTGTCGAATGCCTGTTGTATTCTCTCGAGACTCAAAACTCAACTTTCATCTACTTAATCCAAGAAAAGAGGAGAACGACACCTCCTTTCATATAATGTCTCGTATGGAGCCATGCCGATACTAGCCTGATAGCTATTATTGTAAGCAAACTCAACTAATGGCATAAATTGGATCCAACTACCCCCAAAATCAAGCACACAAGCACGAAGCATATCCTCTAGTGTCTAAATTATCCTCTCAGTCTGACCATCTGTCTGGGGATGAAAAGCAGTGCTAAAAGCTAACTGCGTACCCATAGCCTCCTGAAAACTTTTCTAGAATCATGAAGTAAACTGAGGATCTTTGTCCGAGACTATGGATACTGGTACACCATGAACACGAACTATCTCCTGAACATATATCTCTGCCAATCTGTCCATGGAATATCTGATTTTAATAGGGATGAAATAAGCAGTCTTCGTTAAATGATCTACAACCACCCAAATCGCATTTAGTCCCTGTCGTACTGTTGGTAACCCCGTAACGAAGTCCATCGAAACGTTGTCCCATTTCCACTCTAGAATAAACAACAGATGTAATTGCTCTGCTGGCTTTTGGTGCTCAGCTTTAATCTTCTGACACGTCAAGCATTGCTGAACAAATTCGGCTATCTCCCTCTTCATTCCACTTCACCAGAAATACTCTCGCAGATCTCTGTACATTTTAGTACTACCAGGATGGATCATGTATAGGGATTTGTGAACCTCTTCTAGTATAGTCCTCCTAATTTCAATATCTGTAGGAACACATAGCCTAGTATGGAATCGCAGAGCTCCGTCATCTGATATGTTAAACTCCTTACCCTGACCATCACGTACTCTAGTCATCACCGCTGCTAACTCTGCATCATCACCCTGAGCTGCTTTAATCCTCTCATAAAGCGTAGGCTAAACTACTAGACTGGCAATAACTGCCTGAGGACTCTTCTCCACCAATTCTATATTGAGCATCTCCAAATCCACTAGAATCGAGTGCTGAATCTCCGTAGCTACCATTACAGATCCCCCCGATTTCCTGCTCAAAGCATCTGTCACTACATTTGCTTTTCCTAGGTGGTAACTAATCATGCAATCATAGTATTTAATAAGTTCTAGTCACCTTTTTTGCCTCATATTCAACTCTTTCTGAGTAAAGAAATATTTCAAACTCTTATGATCAGTGAAAATCTCGCACTTCCCACCATATAAATAATGCCTCCAAATCTTGAAAACATACACCACTGCAGCAAGCTCTAAATCATAGACAGGATAATTCTTCTCATATTCTTTGAGCTGCCTAGACGCATATGTAATGACTCTGCCATGCTGCATCAACACGCATCCAAGACCCTTCAAAGAGGCATCACTATATATTACAAAATCGTCCTCGCCTGATGGAATAGCCAGTACTGGAGCTGAAACTAACGCTACTTTAACTATTGAAAACTCTACTCGCAGTCATCAGTCCATTCACTCAAAAAATCTTCATCGTAATATGACCCAAGTTGTTATATTCCTGGTTCCTAGCTTCTCTAAACCGCCCTCCATGTCTTCTATTAACAAAAGCATCTCAATCATCTTCTTCATCAAAACCAGCCTCGTAAGGCTCTTCATCACCTCACTTCCCTCAATTGAACTTTTTCCCTTCTATGCACATTAGTGGCATTTTATGGCTCCTTCTTACGTGTATTCTCTATTTGATCTATCTATTCATGAACCTGTTCTAATTCCAACTTCATCACATGCCTCATCTCACTCATCATGGCCTCCAAAAATACTTTCGGATCAGCCAATTCCGTAGCATCTTCGGCAACACTTTTAGCATTGTTGTGAGATATGTTTGCTACAGAGCTAAGTTAGAAAGAGAAAGGACCTCACAATTCTCTCCCTTTCTTTTTTACACTCAAAAATGTGAATCGTGTTTCACTCAAAAAAAAAAAAAAATACATGGCTTTTAACCCTCTAATATTCTCACCACTATTGCATTTTTCCACTCGATAATTCTCTTCCAGTTCTTTTGAAACTAAATAATACTTCAAAATTTCCAGCAACAATCACCAAGAACTCATCAAGGAATTTCATGTTTTAGAAGCATACAAGGAACACGATTGATTAGATTCTTGAAAGCACAAAATAGGAAAATTTACACGAAAAAAAAAATTTTGATTTTGGGGTGAGGTGATTTTTGGGCTTATTGGAACCCAAAATGAATGAAAACAAACAATTCTTCTTATTTTTTTTTTTGTTCCTTTTTTTTCCTTCTCTTTTTTTTTAATGATCAGAAACTGACTTTTGATAATTACAGAATAAGATTTCGAAATAAATAAAATATGAGTGGAATGGGGTAATGAAAATTTGGCAAAACTAGGGCATGCGAACCAAATTTGGAAACTATAACAACACATAATAAAGAAACAAAAGGAATGTTTTTTTTAAGAGATAGGAACACACGAACTAGAACTTGTGCTATGAAACCAAATGATACGAATCCCCAAAAATAACGAGATCTGACAACAAAAAGGAACCCAAGATTGTTCTACGTTCAGAATTGAATGATAGACCTCCACCCATTGTTTAGGACAAACAAGAACCTTGGTATATATGATCTCAACACGTTGTTTATTGCGCAATAAGAACCTTGGTATAAGGAAGATGCCACAAATGGTGGTGGAAAAACCGTTTGATAAGTCGTTGGTGAACGCCACGGGAAATCCCAATATGTTCGTATAGTTCTTCAAAGAACTGTAGAGAAAATACTCTCACAATTTACTGAATAATGATCTACCTCCTTTCATTGCTTAGACACGTATTTAAAGGTTGGTCATTATAAGGAAAATTCCTAAAATAGTTGTCCTAATTAGGGCTAAAATTTGGTAAAGAAATAACTCTCACTTGCCGAAAAGAAAATAAAAAAAAACAATCAGCCCTTTAATTGGCTGATCACATGCTTAAAATTGAAAAAGGAAAGTGGGAAGCTTTAAATGGCTGTGTTTATCAGCCATACACGCCCATAAAAGTCAAAACAAATAAAAGGGGAAAGTAAATGGCATGCAAGCCTTATAATCAGACCCAACAAGATGTATTCTTAAACATGCCGATTTGAGCTTTGCCTTGACCAGATTCTTCTAGAACTTGAATCATGTTGATGAATCTTTGTTGCTCACATGGGTCATGCTCAAGAGCCCTCCACGAATTTGCTTGAGTCCATGCCGCTTGAATCAGTCCACTAAGTACAATTTTGAATTTCCTTGATCGTGCTCTCGTAACCGACCCAATTGGGGCTTGAACTAGTTCCTTTGAAGTTGTGCTATGATTTACATCATGTTGTTTACTTTGATGACATCCTAGTGTACAACAAGAATCTTGATGATCACTTGGATCATTTGAAAAGTGTACTAGATGTTCTTAGGAAAGAAAAATTGTTTGCTAACCTAAAAAAATGTAATTTTTACATGGAAGTGGTTATTTTATTTGGTTATATGGTGAGTGCTAAGGGCGTAGAAGTGGATGAGGAAAAGATAAAAGCAATAAAATATTGGCAACACCTAAATCTATAACTAATGTACGTCGTTTTCATGGTTGGCTAGTTTTTATAGGCGGTTTGTGAGAGATTTTAACACCATTGCTACACCTTTAACTGAAGTGATAAAAAAAAAAAGTGGGGTAATGGGGTATGCACAAGAACATGCCTTTAAAATGCTTAAAGATAAGTTATATTCTGCTCCATTGTTGCTTTTACCCAATTTCACTCAAATTTTTGAGATTAAATGTGATGCCTCCGGGATTGGTATTGGAGCTACTTTGATGCAAGATATCCCATTGCATATTTTAGTGAAAAGCTCAATGGGACATCATTGAACTACTCCATGTACAACAAAGAACTGTATGCCTTGGTGAGGGCATTGGAGACGTGGCAACACTACTTTGGCCTAAAGAATTCGTGATCCACTCTGATCATAAATCATTAAAGCATTTAGAGGGGCAAGGTAAGCTAAATTGTTGCCATGCCAAATGGCTAGAGTTCATTGAAACTTTCCCATATGTCATTCAGTACAAGCAGGGGAAATAAAATGTCATGGCTGATGCGCTTTCTTGTAGGTATGACTTAATTACTACACTTAACACTAAGCTATTGGGTTTTGAGTACATAAAGGATTTATATGCTAAAGTTGAGGCATGTGATAAAGTTGCATTTCATAAATTTTATAGGCATGAAGGATATTTGTTTAGGGAGAATAGACTTTGTGTGCCTGACTGCTCCTTAAGAGAATTGCTTGTGCGAGAGTCACATAGCGGAAGTTTGATGGGACATTTTGGGGTGCAAAAGACTTTAGATATTCTACATGAACACTTCTTTTGGCCACATATGCGTAGAGATGTAGAGAGAGTGTGTTCTAGATGCATTTCATGACCTTTATACTCCTTTTCCTGTACCTAGTGAACCTTGGGTAGACATTTCAATGGATTTCATATTAGGTTTGCCTAGGTCCAAAGGGGGTATGGACTCTATATTTGTGGTCATTGATAGATTTTCTAAAATGGCACATTTTATTCCTTGCCATAAAACTGATGATGCCACAAATATAGCCGATTTATTCTTTAGGGACATTGTGCGATTGCATGGCATTCCTAGGCCAATTGTGAGTGATAAGGATGTTAAATTGCTTACCTCCTTTTGGAAGGTTTTGTGGGGAAAATTAGGAACTAAGCTATATAGTATGCCATCCTCAAACTTGATGGTCAAGCTAAAGTAGTTAATCAGACTATAGCTACCTTATTGCATGCAGTCAGTCAAAGGAATTTAAAATTATGGGAAGAATGCATACCACTTGTTGAGTTTGCTTATAATAGAACTGTGCATGCTTCTACTAATTTTTCTCCATTTGAAATTGTTTATGGTTTTAATCATTTGACTCCATTGGATTTGATGCCGTTACTTGTGAATGAGATAGCTAGCTTAGACAGATGACACAAGGCTGACTTGGTGAAGAGGATCCATGAACAAGCACACCACACATCGAAAAGAAGAATCAACAATATTTATCTCAAGCCAATAAGAGACGCAAGTTCGTTACTTTTGAACCAGGAGATTGGGTATTGGTGCATATGAGAAAATAGAGGTTTCCTACTAAAAGGAAGACAAAGCTACACACCAGGGATGATGGACCTTTTCAAGTGCTAGAAAAGATCGACGACAATGCATACAAGTTGGATCTACCGAGTGAGTATAAGGTCAGTGCAACTTTCAACGTTATTTATTTATCCCTTTTTAATGTAGGTGATTATTCGAGGACAGATCCTTTTAAGGAGAGGGGGAATGATATGAACCAACAAACTCCGATTGCACAGGATGATCTACACATGCCAAGCGAGCCCATCATAAGAGCTATAGCCAAGAAGGTCAAGGAGACTATGCAAGGACTAATTGAGAAGTTGCTTGAACAAGAATCAATAAGGGCCATGGACACTAAAGAAAAGGACTTTCTTGAAGAGCCTAAGATGGTAAATTGTCTAAAGACATGTGAAGCTGGAACCTTAAGCCAATAGGGCCTATTTTGGTAAATTTTTTTATTTTAATTAAAGTATGGGCTAAATAGTGGCCCAATTGTGTCAATTAGGCATGACATGTGACTTGCACATGTTTCATTAAATGACATGGCATGCTTAAGGTTATGTGAGGCTATTTTATTGGTCAAATTGATGTCATAGCCTATTTTTATTGGTTGAGCTCATGTCATGGGTTTCTTTTATTTTCTATAAGTAGCCAACTCTCTGTTGTATTGAGAAGAATATTTTTTTGGCTGAATACAAATCCAAGTGAAGTTTATTTCTCTTCAAGTTCTTCATTGAACTTTCATCAAACTTATCAAAGGTGCTACCTTCGTGGCATTCATTCATTAATTTGATATTCTTGGTTTGTGCTTCATGTCAAGTAATAGGTCAAGGATCCACTACTGTTTTGAATCTTATTTTGGGTTTGGGATTTTGATAAATCTAATTTGGGGTCTCCGGACATTCATTCTTGGGGTTCTGCATCAAGTATGAAGGAGCATAACTTTAAAATATGAATACAAATGGGCCCCAGCTTCTGGGAGCAAATTTGTGTTAAGAAAATATGTAATTTAAAAGAAAGAACAGGTACGTTGGAGTACAGGGTGAGGAAATCTAGGTCCCGTTGAAAAAAAATGAAGGGGAATAACTTTGTAAAATGAATGAGGTTGGACCCCATCGTTTGAAAAAACAAACATGCATTGTACATCGAACTGTACCCAACATTGAAAATCGTGCATCACACATGAAATTGTACTTGACAATGGAAAATGTGAATCGTACATCGAATCATACTCGATATCGAAAAACATGAATCGTACATCAAATCGCACCCGACATCGAAGAAGGTGTATAGTACATCGAATCGTGTTCGACATCGAAAATGTGCACCAAATATTAATTCGCACCCAACATAAAAATACGCGGTGTACATCAAACCCATATGACATTGAAAAAAGTGCACTGTACATGTACCTGACAATGAAAAACGTCTAACGTACACCAAATCATACCTGACATCGAAAACGTGTAGTGTACATTGAACTATACATGACATCAAAAAGCATGTATTGTACATCGAACCATAGGCGACATTGGAAAATGCAAATCATACATGTAATTGTAGTCAAAATATGCGATTTGAAAAAAAAAAAAAACAGAAGGTACTTCGGAGCACAGGTTGAGGAGATGGGTTCCGGATGAAAGAAGTATGAAGGAGCATAACTTTATAATATGAATGCAAATGGACCCCAACTTCTAGGAGCAAATTTTTGTTAAGAAAATATGCAATTTAAAAGAAAGAATAGGTACATCGGAGCATGGAATGTGGAGATCTAGTACCCACTGAAAAAAAAAAAAAAAATGAAGGGGAATAACTTTGTAAAATGAATGAGGTTGGACCCCAACTTTTGGCAGTGAGTTTGTGTTGAAGAAATATGTGATTTGAAAAAGAAAAAAAAAAACACAAGGTACATTGGAGCAGGAGTTGAGGAGATATAGGTGCCGCATGAAAGGAGTACGAAGGAGAATAACTTTAAAAATATGAATGTGGATGGATCCCAACTTCTGGGAGCAAATTTGTGTTGAGAAAATATGCGATTTGAAAAAAAGAAGAGGTACGTCAGAGTACATGAATGTAAAAGTGGTCCCACATTTAAGAACACCACTTGGGTTAAATGAATGTACCCAGAATCCATTACTATAGGACCCCAACATGGACTAAATGATTGCAACCTTCTGCCATTACATGTAAGAGAACATGACCTGGATTAAATAGATGCAAGTAGGAGACATTACTTATAAGAACACGACTTGGATTCTCAAATAATGGCCATTACGTATACATTCATGACCTAGATTAAATGAATGTAACTAGGAGCAATTAATTATGAAAACTCAGTTTGGATTAATTTAACGCAACCAAGAGAAATACATGAAAGAATAAAATATGGGTTAAACGATTAGAACCAGCGGCCATTACATCTAAGAACACGACTTCGATTAAGTGAATGCAACTAGGAGCCCTTGTGTGTAAGAATGACATGGGTTAGATGAGTGCAATCAGGAGTACTTACATTGTTGAAACAAGATTTGGACTAAATGGATGCAACTAGAGGACATTACATATAGGTATATGACCTGGATTAAATGAATGCAACAAAGAGCCATCACGTGTAAGTACCTGACCTGACTAAAGGAATGCAATAAGGAATAATTTGTGCATTTATACCTGGATTGATTGTATTCAACCAAGAGCCATTGTGAGTGCGAAAAATGACTCGAATTAAATAAATGCACCATGGAGTCATTACGTATAAGAACACAACCTGGATTAAATAAATGCAACCAGGAACCATTACGTTTTAGAATAGGACTTGGAATAAATGAATGAAACTCGAAGCCATTACTTTTAGGAAGATAACCTGGATTAAATAAATGCAACCTATAGCCATTATGTTTAAGTGCACAACCTAGATTAATGAATATGACCATGAGCCGTTGCGTGTAAGAACTCAACATGGATCAAATGAGCAAATAGGAGTCATTAGGGTAAGAACACGAATTGGATTAGATGAATTGTTGAAGAAGGCATTAGATGTAAGAAGACCACCTAAAAAATTTATGCAAAAAGGTTGTACATTGAACCACACCTGACGAAGAAAAACCTGCCCCGTATATTGAACTGTACCCAACATCAACAAATGCGCATTGTACATTGAATTTTACCCAACGTCGACTAACGTGCATCGGATACCCAACATTGAAAAGTGTGCATCAAACATCAAATTGTATCGAACGTAAAAAAGGTAAATTGTACATGGAATCATACTCGACATTGAAAAAAGTAAATCGTACATCGAATTGCACCCAACATCGAAGAAGGTGTATAGTACATCGAATCGTAATCGACATCGAAAAAGTGGATCGAACAATGATTCATACCTCACATCAAAATGCGTGCATCGTACATCGAACCCACGACTACAAAAAAAAGTGCACCGAACATTGAAGTGTACCTAACATCGAAAAATGTGTAACGTACACCAAATCGTAGCTGACATCGAAAACATGTAGCATACATCGAGTTGTACACGACATCAAAAAGCACGTATAGAACATCAATCTGTATGCGACATTGAAAAACGCGAATCATACATCAAATCTTAGCCGAAGGAACGTCAACTTTTTATTTTCAATGCGGTTAGACCCTAACTTTTGGCAGTGAATTTGTGTTGTAAATATGCGATTTAAGGAAAAGAACAAGTACGTCAGAGCATGGGGTGAGGAGATACGAGACCCGTGTGGAAGAAGATTGAAGGGGCATAATAACTTCACAAAATGAATGCAATTGGACCCTAAATTTTGGCAGTGAGTTTTTGTGGAAGAATATGTGATTTGAAAAAAACATAAGGAACTTTGGAGCATGGGTTGAGGAGATATTGGTGCCACATAAAAGAAGAATGAAGGAGCATAACTTTAAAATATGAATGCAAATGGATCCCAGCTTCAGGGAGCAAATTTGTGTTGAGAAAATATTAGATTTAAAAGAAAGAATAGGTACGTCGGAGCACGAGGTGAGGAGATCTAGGTCCCACTAAAAAAAATGAAGGGGCATAACTTTGTATTTGAATGGAGTTGGACGCCAACTTTTGGCAGTGAGTTTTTGTGGAAGAAATATGCGATTTGAAAAAAAAACAGAAGGTACATTGGAGCACAAGTTGAGGAGATGTAAGTGCCGCATGAAAGAAGTGAAAAGGAGAATAACTTTGAAATATGAATGTAAATAGACCCCAGTTTCTGGAAGCAAATTTGTGTTGAGAAAATATGTGATTTGAAAGAAAGAAGAGGTATGTCGGAGATCGGGGTGAGGAGATCTAGATCCTGATGGAATAAAAACGAAGGGGCATAAGTTTATAAAATGAATGGAGTTGGACGCCAACTTTTGAGAGTGAATTTATTTTGAGGAAAATGTTGACCTTATAAGTTGCACCCAGTTTTGATAATGACAAATGTTGATATTTGATGTTTGTTAAGTGCTTGTACAGGTTCAAATCAAACTTCCTTGATGACACTTGAAGAAACAAGAAGACCGTGAAGTTTTGAAATTTAATTTTTAATATATTAGTCATTTATGTAATAAGTTCTATAATGGTAATCTAGGATGTGATTGTATGCTTATCACATGCACATCATGCACACAGGATATAGCGTAAGCTCAATAAGACCATAGCAAAGACACTAGGCTCCAACACCCACACACATAGCATAAAATATATGAGTGTGTTATAATTGTGCTTAAAATTGTCAAATCTAAGCAACTTAAGAGAAGTTAGGCGACCGAACCTTTCGAGTATAAAACTCCTCGAGCGCCCGAACTTTGAAAGTCAAGAATGTTGACCAGCCCTCGAGTGACCGAACCTCAAATACACACACCTTCTTCGGGTGACTGAACCCTTCGAAAGGGACTATTCACCAACTCGGGCGCCATACGATTTTAGTTCAAATGTATCCCCGGGTGACCGAACTCCTGAGTTCGGACCACCGAAAGTATGATCGGGCACCCGAAGTCACAAAGCTTTGCTACTGACTTTGTTTCGGGCTGCCAAACATTTATCCAGGTGACCAAACTTGATTGAAGAACTTTTTTAACTGTGTCTTATCGGGCGACTGAACCAAGGTTCAGCCACCTGAACCTCACCCGGTTAAAATTATTTTAACCACGGTAAAACAGGGTTACTTCAGGCTAATTGAATTTTAATCCTTTGAGACTTTTTTAACAATACCCATCCTGTCCCAAATGGTTATATTTTTTCACCTGGCTATAAATATGTTCTCATTTGCACGATTAGGGTGTGATTAAGAAAAAGGGATTAGAAAAATACTCTCTCTATCTTGAAAAACCTTTCTTTGTCCTAATACTCTCAAACTTGCATCCTTTGATCAAATTTGAGATTTTGAGAGTTTCATTTGTGTTTGTTTATTTGTTGCTCAAAGCTATTACTCTCATTGTTTGTGTGAGCTTGGGATTTATTTTGTTGGGAGTATAGTTTAGGCTTATCCCACGGATTTACCATTTATAAATCTCGTGTGGGACTAAACCTATAAAGCTTGGCTATTTGCACTTCATTGTAAGTATCAAATAGCTTTGTCTTTGGTGTGCAAAGATTTTTCAAACAAGCAAACAACCTTTTCAAACTAGCCTTGTGCTCATTTCAATGAAGAAAATTATTTTGAAACTAGTTTGATTATCTGCATAGTATACTTGGAATATTGATGCATTGTCGAAATATTTTGTTTAGATTCCAAGTCATTGCTTGTGTTGACTATTCTTGAGAATCATACTGATCATATTGTGTTGAATGCTCTTGAGCTTCATTTTGATTATTTTGGGTTGAGTATTGATTAAGAAAAATGCACATCACTGAGCTTACACTATATTCATGTGATTGATGTGTTTGTGATTCGCATTACTTGGGTACAAATTTGCTTTACATGAAAGTACTATTTCATTGTACCATTTGATTGTAAATCTGAGTGATTCCAGATGTGGCTTGAGGGGGCGGTAATCCAGTTCGGTAAGGATTGGTATAAAGGTTGAGGTCAGCCCTGTTCTAATTGACCTGGTTTGTATAGGTGCCGCTCCACTCGGTTAAGTGAGCAAGTGATAGTGATAATCCTTGTGCTTGTTAGCCAAGGCGGGGGCATAGGCAATTGTGCGAACCTCAACAAAATTTCTGTGTGTCACTCTTACTTTATTGTTCTTCTGGTGCGTGTGCTATTAATTAAATTGCTACATTTAATTCCTGTTATATTTATATTGCTCACACTAGATTGACCATAGGGTTGTGAATATACTGCTGTTAGGAGGAATACCTAAGTGTTAAATTTTAAAAATACCAATTCACCCCCTCCCCTTTTAGGTTCACGGTAAAGCTAACAGAAATGTACGCTTTAAAAAGAAAAAAGAAAAAGAAGAGGTACGTCGAAGATCGGGGTGAGGATCTATTGGTCCCGCTGGAAAAAAAAGTATGAAAGAGCATAACTTTGACTTGGATGATTTGTTGGACTTTTCCTTATACGAGGGCATTGGTCTCAAAAATCCAAGTGGAATGAAAGAAAAAAAAAACACATGAAACTGAGTTTAAAACACAAAGATAGGAAGGAAAAAAAAACATAAATGAATGAATTTGCACTAGGAGGCATTATGTGTAATAATAGAAACTTGGAGTAAATGAAGGTAAAGTGGAGTCGTACGTTTAAGAACACCACTTGGATTAAATGAATGCAACCAGAATCCATTACTATAGGACCAACATAGACTAAATGATTGCAACCTTCTGCCATTACATGTAAGAACACGACATGGATTAAATTGATGCAAGTAGAAGCCATTACTTATAACAAGGCTTGGATTCTCAACTAGGAGCCATTACATGTAAGAACACGACCTAGACTAAATGGATCTAACCAGGAGCCATTACGTGTACATACATGACCTAGATTCAATGAATGTAATGAGGAGCAATTAATTCTGAAAACTCAGTTTGGATTAATTTCATGCAACCAAGAGAACTAGATGAAAGAATAAAAAATGGATTAAACGAATACAACCAGCAACCATTACATCTAAGAACACGACTTGGATTAAATGAATGCAACTAAGAGTCATTACGTGTAAGAATGAAATTGGTTAAATGAGTGCAATTAGGAGTACTTACATTATTGAAACAAGATTTGGATTAAATGGATGCAACTAGAGGCTATTATGTATAGGAATAGGACCTAGATTAAATGAATGCAACCAAGAGCCATCATGTGTATACATGACCTGACTAAAGGAAAGCAACCAGGAATAATTTGTGCAAAAACTTTATACTAGGATTGATTGTTTGCAACCAAGAGCCATTATGAGTGCGAAAAATGACCCAGATTAAATAAATGCACCTCAGATTCATTACGTTAAAGAACACAACTTGGATTAAATAAATGCGACTAGGAACCATTACGTTTAAGAATACGACCTAGACTAATTGAATGAAACTTGAAGCCATCACTTCTAGGAACACAACCTGGATTAAATAAAAGCAACCCAGAGCCATTACGTGTAAGTGCACAATCTAGATTAAATGAATATGACCAGGAGCCATTGCGTGTAAGAGCTCAATAGGGATTAAATGAGCAAGTAGGAGTCATTAGGGTAAGAACACGATCTGGATTAGATGAATTGTGCAAGGAGTCGTACATCGAATCATACCTGACAAAGAAAAACCCGCCACATATATCGAACTATACCTGACATCGACAAAGCACATCACACTTCGAATCGTACCCGACATCGACAAACGTGCACCGTACATCGAACCATATCCAACATTGAAAAACGTGTATAAAACATCGAATCATACTCGACATTGAAAAATGAGAATTGTAAATTGAATCGCACTTGACATCGAATAATGTGTATCGTGCATTGAATCGTAATCGACATTTAAAAAAGTGCACCGAACATCGATACATACCCGACATTAAAGTACATGCATCATACATTGAACCCACACAACATTAAAAAAAGTGCGTTGTACATCGAATTGTACTTGACATTGAAAAATGTGTAGCGTACTCCAAATCATACCCGACATCCAAAAACGTGTAGCATACATTGCTGGAATTGGTGTATTCCCAAGAGGGGGTATTTAAAAAAATTTCTTCTTAGGTATAACTAATCCAGAAGCAGTATACCATAACCTAAGGTCTATCTAGAACATGTACCAATTCAATATATAAACTATTAAACAAATATTTAAACAAATAAATCAATCTCAGTATAGAATTTCAATGCATATAAACAGTATAATTAGAGTAATGAAAAATATCATACAGGTGTGAAAAATAAGTTGTAGATAAATAAAGTTGACACCAGATATGATATCGGGGTTCAGCCAATACTGCCTTCGTCCCCGCCTCAAGCTCACAAGAAAAAGGATTCCACTAATTGCTCACCTGCGAGTGGAGCGACACTGATTACAACACCTTACAGGCTAGTGAACATAATTCTCCTAACCGGGTCTGAGCAAGTTCAGGACTATTCACAAGGTTAGTCTCCCTCTTCCGACCACACGTCGGGATTACAACCAATAAAACATTTTGTCAAAATGACGTATGCAATCTTTGAGTTAGATGTATATGATAAAGCCCTTCATAGATGCAAACTTTAATAAAAATTTTATCCTAAAAATATTTCTCAAATGAAGAGTAGGAGAACCTAGAGTTTTGCACTAAATTGATTTATACCCAAATAATAATAAATGATCTTTGATAAAATAAAAATATGCAATGTATACTTCGAACCATACACGACGTAAAAAAAATGTGTATAGTACATCGAACTGTACGCAACATCGAAAACGTGAATCGCACCTTGAATCTTAGTCGACATCGAAAAATGTGAATCACACCTAACATCGAAGAACGTGTATCGTTCATGTGGCTCGAGTTTTGTTATTATAACTATTATTCATGCATGGGGTTGGGTTTGGTGTTCAAGTTCGGGTTCAGGTTCGAGTTGAAATTCTGGAGAGAGATAACTTTGTATTTGAATGCAGCTGGACCCTAACTTTTGATAATGAATTTGTGTTGAGTAAATATGCAATTTAAGAAAAAAAAACAAGTACATCGAAGCAAAGGGTAAGGATAGTGTGGAAGAAGTTTTAAGGGGCATAATAACTTTGCAAAATGAATGGAGTTGGACTCCAAAGTTTGGTACCGAGTGTTTGTTGAAGAAATATGCGATTTGAAAAAAAAACAGAAGGTACGTTGGAGCACGGGTTGAGGAGATGTAAATGCTGCATTAAAGAAATATGAAAGAGCATAACTTTAAAATATGAATGGAAATGGGCCCCTAACTTTTGGGAGGAAATTTGTGTTAAGAAAATATGCGATTTAAAAGAAATAATAGGTATGTCGGAGCACGAGGTGAGGAGATCTAGGTCCTGCTAAAAAAAAGAAATGAAGGGCCATAACATTGTAAATTGAATGGAGTTGGACCCCAGCTTTTGGCACTGAGTTTGTGTTGAAGAAATATACGATTTGAAAAACACAGAAGGTACATTGGAGCACGAGTTGAAAGGAGTACGAAGGAGAATAACTTTGCATTCATTCTCAAAGCAAGTTTGTGTTGAGAAAATATATGATTTGAAAGAAAGAAGAGGTATGTCGGAGATTGGGGTGAGGAGATCTAGATCCTGATGGAATAAAAACGAAGGGGCATAACTTTGTAAAAGGAATGGGGCTCGATCCCAACTTTTGAGAGTGAATTTATTTTGAGGAAATATACGATTAAAAAAAAAAGGTACGTCAGAGATCAGCGGTGAGGCTTTATAGGTCTCGCTGGAAAGAAGTATGGAGGAGCATAGCTTTGTCTTGGATGATCTGTTGGACTTGTCCTTTTACGAGAGCATTGATCTGGAAAATCTAAGTGGAATGAACAAAAAAATTGCATGAAACTGAGTTTCAAACATGAAGTTAGGAAGGGAAAAAAAACATAAAAGAATGAATGCAGCTAGGAGCCATTACGTGTAAGAATAAAAGTTGGAGTAAATGAATGTAAAGTGGAGCTGTTACCTTTAAGAACACATATTGGATTAAATGAATGTAACCAGAATCCATTACTATAGGACCCCCAACATGGACTAAATGATTGCAACCTTCTTCCATTACATGTAAGAACACAACCTGGATTAAATAGATGCAAGTCGAAGCTATTACTTATAAGAACATGGCTTGTATTCTCAACTAGGAGCCATTACGTGTAAGAACACAACCTAGACTAAATGGATCTAACCAGGAGCCATTACGTGTACATACATGACCTTGATTAAATGAATGTAACCAGGTGCAATTAATTTTGAAAACTTAGTTTGGATTAATTTCATGCTACTAAAAGAACTACATGGAAGAATAAAATGTGGATTAAATGAATACAGCCAGCGGTCATTACATCTAAGAACTTGACTTGGATTCAATGAATGCAGCTAGGAGTCATTGCGTGTAATAATGACATGATGTTAAATGAGTGAAATCAGGAGTACTTACATTATTGAAATAAGATTTGGATTAAATGGATGCAACTAAAGGCCATTAAGTATAGGAATACACCTTGGATTAGATGAATTCAACCAAGAGCCGTCACGTGTAAGTACATGACCTGACTAAAGGAATGCAACTAGGAATAATTTGTGCAAAAACTTTATACCTAGATTGATTGGATTGATTGTTTACAACCAAGAGCCATTATGAGTGCAAAAAATGCCCCGGATTAAATGAATGTCCTTGAGTCATTACATATAAGAACACAACCTAGATTAAATAAATGCAACCAGGAACCATTACGTTTAAGGTTACGACACTAAATGAGTGAAACTCGAAGCCATTACTTCTAGGAACACAACCTAGATTAAATAAAAGCAACCCAGAGCCATTACGTCTAAGAGCACAACCTGGATTAAATTAATATGACCAGGAGCCATTGCGTGTAAGAACTCAACTGGGATTAAATGAGCAAGTAGGAGTTATTAGGGTAAGAACGTGTTGACTTTGGTGCAATCCCAAAAGGGGAGGTGAATTAGATATTTAAAAAATTATTTCCTAGGTGAAACAGTTTAACAACTACTTACAAAACCTAGAATAAAGAATATAAAAACATAAATGCAAATAAGATACAAAATTCTTCAATTTTCTGTAATAACACCATACGCCATCATGATATAGTATTATTCTCTTCAATTTGATGTGTAGAGTGAACCTGAATGCAAGTCGTAGTGCAAACATCAGTACTAAGTGTATTTGTCATTATCAAAACGGGATATGACCAACTAGGTCAACAATCTCCCACTTTTTGATGATGACAAACACTTTATGCTAAAATGGGTACAGCCAGGAAAGGCTCCCCCTGACTATATGCATAAAGAGAACTGAAGCTCAAATAAATTTAACTAATTCAAGTAATGTACTCAAATTTGCCTTTTCTCCCCCTTTTGGCATCAACAAAAAAGGTTAAGAATAAAGAATTATAAATAATTTAGGCAAACAATGAGTAGCAGTTATTTAGATACAAGAAATAATTTGAGAATTTTTTTGAAAATTTTGGCTGCATGCTGTTTGAAAATAGAGCATTTCCCAAAATAAATCTTTACGAATAAATCTTTATCTAAGTGACTTGTTGGAGTTCAATAAAATAATGTTCAACATTTCCAGCAACTCAAACATTTCAATATTTAACCACTCAAATCATCAAGTCAAAAAGATAGTATGATCATGCATCTGAAGATGACTGAAGGATACTAGATGTTGATGCCACTTGTTAATACCAATTGTTAGAGATTTACATTTTCCCATAAGATATAAATTTCAGTTGATGCATGGAGTGAGATACACTTAACATTTCAGAGCCATATAATTCCAAGTGAAGTGGCTCCCCCTCAGATTATGCATTCTATTTAATCTTATAATATAAGCATATGACACAAATGTTTTAAACATACACAGTATGACACAAGATTATCATTTAAAATTAGCTTATGCATATATGACTTTAAAGGAAATCCCCTTTTAAAAGTCTGATATCAATTATTGTTTAGGGGATACAATTTGCCATAAAATATTGAAGTTAAGATCAACAAAAGATTTAAGTAAACTAGAACATATCATATTGAAAATATTCATAATGCACAAAAGATGATGTTCTAGAAACACAACTTAAGTTAAAAAATATTCAGTTTTTATAAAAACATAGGATGTGTGTGCAGTGAATTTGGAAAAATTTTGGCAACATTTTTTTTATGAATACAACTTTTTTCCCATGAATACCTGCCTATTGCAAAAAAATTAAACACATGCACAACCATCAACATTTAAAAAACTTTTAAGAATTTTGGGAAAATGTCAAGAGAAAATCCGGCAGCATGCTCTGTAAACAAGACATTTCCCATATAAACCTGCATAAAAGGTAATCAAGCAGATAGTATATCATCCAGTTTTGAGCATGCGAGAACCTATAAACACTACCAGCATGCAATACACAATACACTGCATCCGCCATGTAGGAGGCATCAATTAGGCATACTATGTATGTATATAAAAGTACATGCAAGCCATCAAACCATTAGATATATATATATATATATATATATATATATATATATATATATATATAGGAGTATAAGCAAAAAACAATCACCACATAATAGTATCTGTGTGTGTGGGTGGGTGGGTGGTGAGAGTGTATAGCTGAAAAGCAAAATAAAAACTGTTAAGTTATTATAGACCCCAAATGTAAATGTATGTATGTAAAGGATGGGATAGATAAGATAAAATAAACAAGCAGTTAATCTCCAAAGCTCACCTCTATATCTCCCCATCATCATGCTCGTCATCCTCATCACGACTCACCTCCATCTGATCCTCGCCAATGTTTTCATCATTCATGCCCCTCAGGCGTTCACCGAGTATGTGGAAGTTTTCCCTCACATAAGATTGGAACTCGGTGAACTTGGCGTAGAACGCATCATGCCTGGCTTGGGAGGAGGAGGCCTGCTCCTTGATCTCACCCTGGATGGAAGTCTTAAGCTCCTCAATAGATGTAGTGAGATCGGTAATGGCAGCCATGATCTCGGCATTCAACGGCATATGGGGCTGCTCCTGTGGAACCTCTTGAGGCCCTGGACCTCTTTCAGGTATGGTAGGTAACATGTTACCTGCTCGTATCCCATCAACTTCAGAGTAGTGGAGGAGAAGACGTATATGCTCTTGATCTTCTTTAGTACTGCATATGGAGTCCTCGTGACTCTCTCTCTGACAAACATCCTAGATAGGATGTCGTTATATAATAGTATAATCCTCTTTCCTACTGTCTTCATGAACATCCATCTCATGATCAGTCTAGGAAGGTCTAGCCTCTTCCTCGTGAATAAACACCACATAATAAAACAATCAAGGTACGAGACATGATCCCTTGACCCGGACTTCGGCAAGATATTATACAATATCAGATGGTGTACCACTTTCGCCTTCAGAGTCAATGACCTATAGCTGGGTGTGTGACTGAGATCAACAACAAGATGAGACATAACTAAATTCACGAATGTACTCATTGTGAAATCCTGTTCATTGATCCAGGTCAAGGTGGAGTCAGGACAGTCGAAATACCTCTTTGGATATTAAACGTATCAACCAAATACACATCATCGAACCGAATGTCCATCTCAAACACCCAGGAGTAGCATCCCTAGTCACCTGCCCAATATTGGCATAGAATAGCCTAACAAGGATGGGGTAGATCCCCCTAAACAATTCTAACACATTATTGAAGTAGGTTTGCATAAAATGAATGTCCAGAACCTTACCTAGTATGGGCTCCTTGAGCCGGAAGACCTTCTCATACTTGATCCGTCTTTTAGATGTATGAAACCATTGCTCAAGAGCAATGCATGACTTTGCGTGTCTTTGGTCTCTGGACATGATTAAGAGAGGGGTTTTCAAATAAAGACTAGGTTAGGAATGAAAATGGGACGGCTGGAAGAGATAAATTCCGAAGGGACTCTCAAGAATGGAGAAAAAATGAGGCTATTCACGCGGTTAAACTATGTATAAGACTACGACTCGGTCGCTCGGTCCAACGTTCGGTCGTTCGAACTGTAATGATTGCTACATACGCTGAATTTGTTTGGTTGGCTGAACAATGAGTTAGTTGGTTGAATCTCAAAGGTTTTCTCTTATTCCAATGCTCAGTCACCTAAATAAACACAATTCATTTTAATTCAGCTGGCTAAACTGAGACTCGGTGGCCCGAAAAATCTTTCGATCACCCGAACCAAGTTCGGTGGCCCCAACCATTTTGAGTTGGAATGTTCAACCACCCAAATGTAGTCAATTATGCTGGTCAAACTTCAAGTTTGGTTGCCCGAAGGGTCTTAGCTGAAAAAGTTCAGTCGACCGAACCTAGTCAAACTTTCTTATTTTGACTTTTTCTTAATATGTATGCCCCCCTATGATTTTAAATGCATGACTAAAGGATTATGGAGTCCACTTATTCTATCCTATTGACACTTGGAACATTTTTGGTTCAAGGAGAGAAAAATTCGGGTTTTTCTTTCACTCTCCATACTTGTTTCATTTTGACCCCTTTCCTTTTGAGCGGACAATCAAACTTGGTGTGTCCCTTTTTTTTACATAAAGCACAATAGGTATTAATGTGAATCCTGCCAAAATAACAAGATCCGACAATGAGAAAAAGGAACCCAAGATCATTCTACATTCAAAATTGAATGATAGACCTCGGCCCGTTATTTACGACAAACAAGAACCTTGGTATATATGACCTCAACCTATTGTTTTATGCGACAAGAACCTTGGTATAAGGAAGACGCCACAAACGGTGATGGAAAATTGTTTAATAAATTGTTGGTGAACGCCACGGTAAATCCTGATAAGTTTGAATAGTTCTTCAAAGAACCGCAGAGAAAATACTCTCACAATTTTCTGAATAATGATATGCTCCTTTCATTGCTTAGACGCCTATTTATAGGCTACCCATTACGAGGAAATTTCCTAAAATAGCATAATTAAGACTAAAATCTAGTAAGAAATAACTTTTACTTGTCTAAAAGAAAAAAAAAAAGAAAATCAGCTTTTTAATTAGCTGATCACATGCCTAAAATAGAAAAGAAAAGTGGGGAGCTTTAAATGGTTGTGTTATCAGCCATACACGCCCATAAAAGTCAGAAGGAAATTAAATGGCATGCAAGCCTTACAATCAAACCCAATTTAAACATGTCAATTTAAGCTTAGCCTTGGTTAGATTCTTCTAAAGCTTGAATTATGTTGATGAATCTTTGTTACTAATATGGGTCATGCTCAATGGGCCTCCACGAATTGGCTTGAGTCCATGCCTCTTGAATCAGTCCGTTGAGTGCAACTTTAAATTTCCTTGCTCGTGTTCTTGTAACTGCCCAATTGGGACTTGGACTAGTTCCTTTGAAGTTGTACTATGATTGGATCATTCCCTTCCTTTTGAAAAGGATGTGCCCTCAAATCATCACCTACATCAAAAGGACTCAGATCATTAACATTAAAAGTAGCACTTACATTGTACTCACCAAGTAAATCTAGCTTGTAAGCGTTGTCATTAATGTGCTCTAGGACTTGGAAAGGTCCATCTCCTCTTGGAAGCAATTTGGAACGTCTTTGGGCCAGTAATCTATTTTTTCTCATATGCAACCAAACCCAATCTCCAGGTTCAAAAAGCAGCTTGTGACGCCCCTTGTTGGCTTGTTTCGCATACTGCTTCGTTCTTCGCTCAATGTTGAGTCGTGCTTTCTCATGAATCTGCTTAACAAAGTCAGCTTTCTTTTTGCCATCTAAATTAACATGCTCAGTCAAAGGTAGAGGAGATAAATCCAATTGAGTTAAAGGATTAAATCCATACACAATTTCAAATGGTGAAAATTTAGTAGTAGAATGAACAGATTTGTTATAAGCAAACTCAACATGTGGTAAAAATTCCTCCCATGTTTTGATGTTCTTTTTAATGATTGCATTCAATAAAGTAGAAAAGGTCCTATTTACTACTTCAGTTTGACCATCAATTTGTGGATGACAAATAGTAGAAAACAATCACAAAGTATTTCAAAAATAGCTCAAGAACTTAGCATCTCTATCCAAAACAATTGTTCTAGGCATGCCATGTAATCTCATAATCTCTCTAAAGAACAAATCAGCAACATGCGAGGTATCATCCGTTTTGTGATATGGAATAAAGTGTGTCATCTTAGAAAATCTATCCACAACAACAAAAAATGAATCTCTCCCATGTTTAGTCCTAGGCAATCCTAACACAAAGTCTATTGAAATATCAATCCAAGGCTCACTAGGAATTGGTAAAGGAGTATACAAACGATTAGATCTCACTCTGGATTTAGCTTGCCTACATGTGACACATCTACCACAAATTTTCTCAACATCTCTTTTCATGTGAGACCAACAAAAGTGTTCATGTAAAACAACTAAAGTCTTTGCAACTCCAAAATGTCCCATTAATCCCCCACCATAAGATTCCTACACTAACAACTCCCTCGAGGAAGAATAAGGTACGCATAACTTATTCTCTCGAAGCATAAATCCATCAAGCCTAAAGAACTTACCACAAGCGGTTTTCTCACTAGCCCGGTATGCCTCACAGAATTCGTGGTCATTAGTGTATAAGATTTTAATGTGCTTAAAACCAAGCAATTTTGCATCAAGTGTGGAAAGTAATGCATACCTGCGAGAAAGTGCATCAGCGACCACATTCTCCTTCCCTTGCTTATACTGGATGACGTATGGAAACGTCTCAATGAACTGGACTCAATGAGCATGCCTTTTTTTTTAGTTTCTGTTGGCCCTTCAAGTGTTTCAAGGACTCATGATCGGTGTGAATCATGAATTCCTTAGGTCATAGGTAGTGTTGCCACATCTCTAAAGCTCGAACAAATGCATACAACTCCTTATCATAAGTTGGGTTGTTTAAGGCTGCCCTGCTTAGTTTCTCGCTAAAGTAAACAATTGGTCATCCTTCTTGCATAAGAATTGCGCCTATGCCAATACTTGAAGCATCATATTCAATCTCAAACGTTTTCAAAAAGTTAGGTAAAGACAATAAGGGGGCATTGGTGAGCTTCTCTTTGATTAATTAGAACATCTTCTCTTGTTCTTATTCCCATAAATCCAACGTTCTTCTTGATCACTTCTGTAAGTGGTGCAGCTATGCTACTAAAGTCCTATACGAACCGTCGGTAGAAACTAGCAATTTTATGAAAATTACGAACATTACCTATACTTGTGGGACTCGGCCACTCTTGGATTGCAGGTACCTTCTCTTCATCAACCTGTATACCTATTGCACTAACAACAAATCCAAGAAGTACAAGCTTATCAGTGTAAAAAGTACACTTCTTTAGATTAGCAAGAAAATTTTCTTTCCTAAGCACATCTAAAACAGATTTCAAATGTACTACATGATCGTCCACGTTTTTGTTATAAATAAGTATATCATCAAAGTAGAAAACAATAAATCTACCTATAAATGCATGCAAAACATGATTCATAAATCTCATAAAGGCGCTCGGAGCATTAGCCAATCCAAAAGGTATGACTAACCATTCATACAAACCATACTCTGTGATTTTCTTTTTCTATCTCATTTTTCCCAGCCTCTCTCTAATTTTCACTCTTTTCCTTTTGTTCACTCTCTTTATTTTGATCACTCTTTTTACAATCTCACTTGATCCTCATATACTTGTTGCGATGTCAATGGTACAAGAGTGATTGATCATTGATTAAGTACAAATGAGTATTTGTTCGTAAAACCATCATGTTTCACATGCTTATCAAACTACCATGGATGCCTAACACTTTATCTTCGTATTTAGCGATTTGAATTGCAACTAATACCTACTTGTTCACCCTTATCTCACCACTATCATTTAACCATTGCAACTTGGATGGCCTAGGGTGCTTCAACACAGGTAGTGATGCGGAACCCCAAGAATGAACGTTCGGAGACCCCAAATCAGATTTATCAAAACCCCAAACCCAAAATAAGATTCGACATGGTAGTGGATCCTTGTCCTATTGCTTGATGTGAAGCACAAATGAAGAATATCAAATTAATGGATGAATTCCACAAAGGTAGCACCTTTGATAAGTTTGGTAAAAGTTCAATGAAGAACTTGAAGAGAAATAAACCTCACTTGGGTATTCAATAAAACAAAATATATCTTTCTAATACAACAGTGAGTTGGCCACTTATAGAAAATAAAAGAAACTCATGACATCAGTTCGGCCAATAAAATAGGCTATGACATCAATCTGACCAATAAAATAGCCCCACATAACCTTAAGCATGCCATGTCATTTAATGAAACATGTGCAAGTCACATGTCATGCTTAATCAACACAATTAGTCCACTATTTAGTCCATAAAATTCCCGAAACAACCCTTATTGGCTTAAGGTTCCAGCTTCACATGTCTTTATACAATTTACCATCTTAGGCTCTTCAAGAAAGTCATTTTCTTTAGTGTCCATGGCCCTCATTGACTTTTGCTCAAGCAACTTCTCGATTTGTCCTTGCATAGCCTCCTTGTCCTTCTTGGCTCCATTTCTTGTGATGGGTCCGCTTGGCATGTGCAGATCATCTTGTGCAATCAGAGCTTGTGGGTTCATATCATTCCCCCTCTCCTAAAAAATATTCGTCCTCGAATCATCACCTACATCAAAAAGGGATGAAAAAGAAACGTTGAAAGTTGCATTGACCTTATACTCACTTGGTAGATCCAACTTGTATGCATTATCGTTGATCTTTTCTACCACTTGAAAAGGTCCATCACCCCTCGGGTGTAGCTTTGTTTTCCTTTTAGTAGGAAACCTCTCTTTTCTCATTTGCACCCATACCCAATCTCTCAGTTCAAAAGTAACGAACATGTGCCCCTTATTAGCGTGAGATGAATATTGTCGGTTCTTCTTTTTGATGTGTTGTCGTGCTTGTTCATGGATCCTCTTCACCAAGTCAGCCTTATGTCGTCCATCTAAGCTAGCTATCTCATTCACAGGTAGTGGCTTCAAATTGAATGGAGTCAAAGGATTAAAACCATAAACAATTTCAAATGGAGAAAAATTAGTAGAAGCACGCACAGTTCTATTATAAGCAAACTCAATAAGTGGTATGCATTCTACCCATGATTTCAAATTGCCCTGAATGACCGCACGCAATGAGGTAGCTAAAGTCCAATTAACTACTTATGTTTGACCATCGATTTGAGGATGAAAAGTAGTAGAAAACAATAGCTTAGTTCCTAACTTTCACCACAAAACCTTCCAAAAGTAGCTAAGGAATTTAACATCCCTTTGACTCAAAATTGTCCTTGGAATGCCATGCAATCGCGCAATGTCCCTAAAAAATAAATTGGCTATATTTGTGGCATCATCAGTTTTATGGCAATGAATAAAATGTGTCATTTTAGAAAATCTATCAACCACCACAAATATAGAGTCCATACCCCCTTTGGACCTAGGCAAACCTAATATGAAATCCATTGAAATGTCTACCCAAGGTTCACTAGGTACAGGCAAAGGAGTATAAAGGCCATGAGGTAAGACCTTAGTCTTAGCTTATTTACATGAAATGCATCTAGAATACACTCTCTCTACATCTCTACGCATATGTGGCCAAAAGAAGTGTTCATGCAGAATATCTAAAGTCTTTTGAACCCCAAAATGTCCCATCAAACCATCACTATGTGACTCTCGCACAACCAATTCTCTTAAAGAGCAATTAGGCACACAAAGTCTATTCTCCCTAAACAAATATCCATCATTCCTATAGAATTTATGAAATGCAACTTTATCACATGCCTCATACACATTAGCAAAATCAGAATCTTTAGCAAATAAATCCTTTATGTACTCAAAACCCAATAGCTTAGTGCTAAGATAGTAATTTAGGCATACCTGCAAGAAAGCGCATCAGCCACGACATTCTCTTTCCTCTACTTGTACTGAATGGCATATGGGAAGGTTTCAATGAACCCTACCCATTTGGCATGGCGACGATTTAGCTTACCTTGCCCCTTCAAATGTTTTAATGATTCATGATCAGAGTGGATCACGAATTCTTTAGGCCACAAGTAGTGTTGCCACGTCTCCAATGCCCTCACCAAGGCGTATAGTTCTTTATCATATGTGGAGTAGTTCAATGCTGCCTCATTGAGTTTTTCAAAAAAATATGCCATGGAATGCTTATCCTGCATCAAAACATCTCCAATACGAATCGTGGAGGCACCACATTCAGTCTCAAAAGTTTTAGTGAAATCAGGTAAAAGCAACAATGGAGCAGAACATAACCTATCTTTAAGCATTTTAAAGGAATGTTCTTATGCATTACCCCATTTAAACCCCATGTTCTTTTTTATCACTTCAGTTAAACGTGCAGCAATGGTGCTAAAATCTCTTAGAAACCGCCTATAAAAACTAGCCAACCCATGAAAACTACGTACATCAGTCACAGATGTATGTGTTGGCCAATCTTTTAATGCTTTCACATTTTCCCCATCCACTTCTACGCCTTAGCACTCACCATATAACCCAAGAAAATAACCTTTTCCATGTAAAAATTACATTTCTTTAGGTTAGCAAACAATTTTTCTTTTTTAAGAACATCCAGTACACCTTTCAAATGATCCAAGTGATCATCAAGATTCTTGCTATACACTAGGATGTCGTCAAAGTAGATAACAACAAATCTGCCTATAAATGCACACAACAGATGATTCATCAAGCGCATGAAAGTATTAGGTGCATTGGTGAGACCAAATGGCATAACCATCCATTCATACAAATCGTACTTTGTCTTAAATGCACTTTTCCATTCATCACCTGGTTCCATTCTTATTTGATGGTAGCCATTTTTTAAATCAATTTTAGAAAAGATGCAAGAGTCATGCAGTTCATCTAACATGTCATCTAGTCTAGGGATAGGATGGCGATACTTTACAATAATTTTATTGATGGCTCTACAGTCCATGCACATCCTTCATGATCTATCTTTTTTCGGTACCAATAGCATGGGTATCGCACACGAACTCATGCTCTCCCTCACGTGCCCCTTTGCTAGCAGCTCCTTAACTTGTCTTTGAAGTTCCTTAGTCTCCTCGAGGCTGCTCCTATAGGCTGGATGGTTGGGAATCGTAGCCCTGGGGATGAATACAATCTGATGCTCAATACCCTTAATTGGTGGCAAACCATTGGGCACGTCCACAGGAAAGACATCCTTGTATTCCTACAGGAAAGAAACAACAACACTAGGCAAGGAAGAGGTGAGTTCATTAGTGCTCAAATATGCCTCCTTATACATGAGCACAACTAGAGGTCTTTGTGCATAAAAACTTTCTTACACTATTTTTCTTTTGCATACAATCTCACTTTTTCCTCTCGCTATTTTTCCCTCATTTTTACCACTCTCTTTTTTTCTAATTTTAGCTCATCTCTTGCCCTCATTTTCTCTCCTCACTTTTTTTTTCAATGCTCTCTGCCTCTCCTTTTGTTTTATCCTCAGCATCTTTTTTGTTTTTCTCATCATTTGCTTTTTCAATCTCATTTGATCTTCATACACTTGCTTAGGATCAATGATACAAGGGTCACACTCCTCTCATCTTTTATAAAGGAATACCTATTATTGAACCCATCATGAATGACACGTCAATCATATTACCATGGCCTGCCCAATAAGATGTGACCAGCATGCATAGGGACCACATCACATAGAATCTCATCAGAATATTTTCCAAATGAAAATACAAAAAGCACTTGCTTATTCACCCTAACCTCCCCACACTCATTCAACCATTGAGGTTCGTAAGGCCTAGGATGTTTTATGCATTGCAACCCCAACTTCTCTACTAATGTGGTACTAGCTACATTAGTGCAACTCCCTTCATCGATGATCATACTACACACCTTATCATGGATGTAACATCCAGTATGAAATATATTCTCACGCTACTCCTCATTTTCATCTTTCACCACATGCATGTTTAAAGCTCTCCTAGTTACTAATGTCTTGCCATGGACAGCATACTCAACATCACTAGAATCTTCTAGTGAAGGCATAGACTCATGATCACTCTCTTCATCATCGGTCTCAATAGTACCATTATCTCTCATAATCATTGCTTTTTTATTTGGGTATTGTGACACAATATGGCCAGTCCCCAAACACCTAAAACACTTGGTATTTTTGTACCTACTAGGTTGAGAAGAAGTTATACCTTTTTCATAGCTGCCCACTTTGTCTTTGCCTTTCTTCTTCTCTTCCTTAGATTTGGAAACAACCTTTTCTTCTTTTGATTTCCCCTAATTCAGTTTCCATATGGAATGGGAAGCCAAAGTTGTTGTAGCATGCTTGTTTCCACCCTTGTGTTTGAGTTGCCTCTCTACTTTCATTTCCATATGCACCATGTCCTCTAACTCCACAGAGTGCTGCAACTCCACTATGTTAGCAATTTCCCAGTTCAACCCACATAAGAATCGTGCCATTGTAGTTTCTCTATCTTCCTCAATATTTGACCGAAACAAAGCCATCTCCATCTCCTTGTGGTAGTCCTCCACACTTTTGGTACCTTGGGTAAGGCTTTGAAGACGTTGGTGTAAGTCTCGGTAGTAGTGGTTTGGTACAAATCACTTCCTCATCACCGCCTTCATTTCAGCCCACGTCTTAATAGGTCTTTCCATATTTCTACGCCGACTAAGAAGAATTTGATCCCACCATACCAGTGCGTAGTCAGTGAACTCCACAGCTACCAATTTCACCTTCTTTTCTTCGGAGTATTTATGACACTCAAAAATGAGCTCAACCTTCCTCCCCCATTCAAGGTATACATCGGGGTTATTTTTCCCTTGAAAAAGAGGGATCTTCATTTTGATGCTTTTGATGTTTCTATCGATGTTATCTCGACCCCTTAGCTCCCATCGAGGTTGTCGCTCTTGCCTAGCACCTTGATTGCTACCTATATCATATCCAAATTCAGCAATCGGAGAAGTATGTGGCCTTCGCCTCCTTTTATTGGATTGCCCTATTCTCAGTACATTAATTGCAGCGTCTTGTATATCCAATCTATCTTTGAACTCCCCAAAAACTGTATTGAGTCTTTCAAACAACTGTTGAATGGCTTGCAAGCTGAAGAATGAATCTTTTGGAGTGTTCTCATTCTTGCTACCTTTGCTGGAAGTTTTAGTGTCAACCACCTTTCTACTCATGATTTCAAACCTACAAAAAGGATATTAGAGAGAAAAAAATTCCTCACTCACTCTCTTACGTGTTTACCCTCCAAACAACTCAACGCTTGTGTTTTGACACAATTTTTTTTTTTTTTGGCTTTTTCCCTCTGATACACTCACACACTCATGCCTCTTACCACTCAAGATTTGTCTTTTAGTTCTTTAATGAACCAATCCCAAAATAAAACCAATAGTTCAACCAAATGCAACAATTGAATCAATGAATTAGAAACAAGATATTAATGAAAATAACAATAGAAAAACTAAATCAGGACACAAAACAACAAAGGAAAGACAAAAAGAAGTCATGAAAACAATAATGACGCAAACGAAATAAGAAGAAATTCAATGGAACAAAATAACCAACTCGACCAATGATATATTCAAACATAAATCAAAATAATAAGCTGCTGCCTCCTCTTTTTTTCTTTTTTCTTTTTTAATGCAAAATACCGCCTCTTCTCTTTCTTTCTTTCTTTTTTTTTTTGAATGCACAAAATGGCTTTTTTTTTTTAAATGTGCTATAATCGGCCTTGTCATGTTTCTTGCAATTTCCAGCCACAAAAGATTCAATCTTGATGATGGACGATATTAAAGAAGAGATGGAAAATTTCGAAAAGAAGAAAACTAGATAGGTAGATTGGATGATAGAAGAATATGAAATAAGGATAAATGATTTTAAGATAAAAGAATTTTCGAAAGCAAAGAAGAAAAATAACATAGATAGAACCTGATTTGAACCAAAGCACTGATACCAAATGATGCAGAACCCCAAGAATGAACATCCGGAGACCCCAAATCAGATTTATCAAAACCCCAAACCCAAAATGAGATTCGACATGGTAGTGGATCCTTGACCTATTGCTTGACGTGAAGCACAAACCAAGAATATCAAATTAATGGATGAACGCCACAAAAGCAACACCTTTGATAAGTTCAGTGAAAGTTCAATGAAGAACTTGAAAAGAAATAAACCTCACTTGGAATTGTATTCAATCAAAAAAAAAATCTTTCTAATACAACAATGAGTTGGCTACTTATAGAAAATAAAAGAAACTCATGACATTAGTTCGGCCAATAAAAATAGGCTATGACATCAATCTGGCCAATAAAATAGTCCCACATAACTTTAAGCATGTCATGTTATTTAATGAAACATGTGCAAGTCACATGCCATGTGTCATTTAATGAAACATATACAAGTCACATGCGATGTGTCATGTCATTTAATGAAACATGTGTAAGTCACATGTCATGCTTAATTGACACAATTAGTCCACTATTTAGTCCATGAAATTCCCAAAGCAGCCCTTATTGGCTTAAGGTTCCAACTTCACACGTCTTTAGACAATTTACCATCTTAGGCTCTTCAAGAAAATCCTTTTCTTTAGTGTCTGTGGCCCTCGTTGACTCTTGCTCAAGCAACTTCTCGATCAGTCCTTGCATAGCCTCCTTGACCTTCTTGGCTCTAGCTCTTGTGATGGGTCCGCTCAGCATGTGTAGATCATCCTATGCAATCAAAGCTTGTGGGCTCATATCAGGTAGTCCCAATTTTTCCACCATAATTGTACTTGCAACATTAGTACAACTACCAGCATCAATAATCACACTACATACCCTGTCTTTGACGTAGCACCTAGTGTGAAAGATGTTTTCCCTTTGCACTTCATCAACTCCTTTTGCTTGCGAGCTCAACGCTCAGGCTAAATATTCCTGCTTAGAAACGTCCTCCAATGGTGGCATGTCGTCGGTGCTGAAATCTTCATTGTCGATCACAATTTCACCATTGTCTTGCAACACCAGGACCTGCTTGTTTGGACATTGACTTGCTATGTGTCCCCTACCTTGACATTTAAAACATTTAATGTCACGATTCCTAGAGGTAGAAGTGTCAGTTTTACCTTGAGGAACGTGGCGGGTGTTCGCGGATTTGGGCTAGGCTTTGGATGTTTGTCACTTGTCCATTTGCTTGGCATAACTTAGTTTCCTAGAGGTAGAACTGGAGTTTTGGGCTGCACGTGACCCAACCCCCTTCTTGAGTTGTTGCTCCACTTTGATGGCTATGTGTGCACCATATCTTTCATCTCCACATAATGCTGCATCTCTACCTTATCTTGTTTTTCCCGATTTAATCCAAATAAAAACCTAGCCATTGTAGCCTCTCGATCTTCCTCCACAATAGCCCGGATCATAGCAATCTCCATGTCTGTGTGGTAATCCTCTATGCTCCATCTTCACTGTCTAAAACCTTGTAGCTTTTTGTACAACTCTTGGTAGTAGTAACTTGGAACGAACCGCTTTCTCATCAATGTTTTCATCACCTCCCATGTCTCTATTGGTCATTCTCTATTCTGCCTCCTGTTTATAACAAGATGATCCCACCAAGTAATAGCATAGTCAGAAAATTCAATCACAACTAATTTTACCTTCTTTGTTTCGGAATAGTTGTGGAAGTCAAATATGAAATCCTTCTTCTTCTCCCACTCAAGGTTTGCTTTAAGGTCGGATCTACCTTGAAATAACGAAATCTTCATCTTAATACTACCCAAGTTGTTATCTTCCCAGTTCCTAGCTTTTCTAAACCGCCCTCGATGTCTCCTATTACTAACAACAAAATCCTGATCATCTTCTTTATCAAAACTAGCGTCGTAAGGCTCTTCATCTTCAACCCTCACTTCCCTCGGTTGAACTCTTTCCCTTCTAAGCATATTAGGGGGTTTTGTGGTTGCTTCTCACGTGTATTCTCCATCTGATCTATCCATTCGTGAACCTGCTCCAGTTCCAACTTCATCACACGCCTTATCTCACTCATCATGCCTTCCATAAACACTTTCGAATCAACCAATTCTGTAGCATCTTCGGCAACGCTCTTAGCACTGTTGTGAGACATGATTGCTGGAAAGCAACGTTAGAAGGAAAAGGACCTCACAATTCTCTCTCCCTTATGTGTTTACACTCAAGAATGTGAATCATTTTACACTCGTGTTTCACTCAAAAAAAATACGTGGCTTTTAACCCCCTAATGTTCTCACCACTCTTGCCTTTTTCCACTCGATAATTATCTTCTGGTTCTTTTGAAACTAAACAATACTTCAAAATTTCCAGCAACAATTCACCAAGAACTCATCAAGGAATTTCAGGTTTTAAAAGCAGGAATACAAGGAACAAGGCTGATTAGATTCTTGAAAGCACAAAGTGGCAAACTTCCACAAAAGAAATATTTGATTTTGGGGTGAGGTGATTTTTGGGCTTATTGGAACCCAAAATGAATGAAAACAAACATTCTTTTTTGTTCACTTTTTTTTTTTTCCCTTTTTTTTCATATAATCAGCAACTGACTTTTGATAATAATAGAATAAGATTTCGAAATAAACAAAATATGAGCGGAATGGGGTAAAGGAAATTCGACGAAACTAGGGCATGCGAATCGAATTTGGAAACTACAAGAACACAGAATAAAGAAACAAAAGAAAGTTTTTTTTTTTAAAGAGATAGGCACACGTAAACTAGAACTTGTGCTTTGATACCAAATGATGCGAATCCTTCCAAAATAATGAGATCCAACAACAAAAAAAAGGAACCCAATATCATTCTACGTTCAGAATTGAATGATAGACTTTGACCCGTTGTTTACGACAAACAAGAACCTTGGTATATATGACATCAAACTGTTGTTTATTGCGAAACAAGAACCTCGATATAAGGAAGACGCCACAAACGGTGGTGGAAAATCGTTTGATAAGTTGTTGGTGAATGCCATAGGAAATCCCAATAAGTTCAAATAGTTCTTCAAAGAACCATAGAGAAAATACTCTCACAATTTACTGAATAATGATCTGTTCCTTTCATTGCTTAGACGTCTATTTATAGGCTGGCCATTACAAGGAAAATTCCTAGAATAGTTATCCTAATTAAGGCTAAATCTGGTAAAGAAATAACTCTTACTTGTCTAAAAGAAAAAAAAAAAGACAATCAGCCCTTTAATTGGCTAATCACATGCCTAAAATCGAAAAGGAAAGTGGGGAGCTTTAAATGGTTGTGTTATGAGCCATACACGCCCATAAAAGTCAAAAGGAAATTAAATGGCATGCAAGCCTTACAATCAAACCCAATTTAAACATGCCAATTTAAGCTTAGCCTCTACCAGATTCTTCTAGAGCTTGAATTATGTTAATAAATCTTTGTTGCTCACGTAGGTCATGCTCAATGGGCCTCCTAGAATTTGCTTGAGTCCATGCCTCTTGAATGTGTAGATGATCTTAACTTGGTCTTCTACTTTCTTTTTCCAGATCTTGTATTTTTAAGTTCTTAATACCTTTTCAAACATCTTGTAGTTTAACAAACTCTTTAGTCATGTTGTTTTCTTTAATAATAAGATCTTTATTATCATACTTGATGTTTGAGATCATACTGCATTCAATTCTTTTTCTAACTTTTCATTCTTTTTTACTAACTGTTTGATTTTAAAATCATTTTCCCTTTCAACAAGAACTTTAGATTCACATTCTTTTACACAAGCCTCATACTTGTTTTTCAAAGTAGTATATCTTTTATTAGCTTTAACAAGTGACTTATGAAAACATATTCAATTTGCAAATCTTCATAAGTAGGCATGCTTTCACTATCAGAACTATCACATGATTCAGCATCAAATGCATCATTCAAATCAACACATGAATCATTACCAGGTTTATCTAATAAAATAGAAGGAGACGAGTTTACCTCATCATCGATTAGATCTATGAAGCATCGTTTACCTCTTTCAAGATCTGTAGAACTTGAGTCACAAGGAGTGATCACCTTTTCCTGCATAGTTTCTCCATATCTCCTTTCAAGTTCCTCCCATATCTCCTTTGCACTATTACATGCCATAATCTCACAAAGAATATTAGTATCTAAAGCATGCAGCGTGTTCATGGCATCAAAATTTACTTGCATTAAGTTCCTATCGTTATCATTCAGCTCAAATTCAGACTTAGGAACATCAATACAATCAATGATTTTTACAGGTACAATATTTCCCTAATCAATAACTTTCTTAAACCTCCAATTTAAAGCTTTAACAAATATGGTCATCCTAAATTTCCATTCAGCGAATTTCTCACCGCAAAATACTGGAGGATTCGTAACTAACCTTCCCTCACATAAAGGGGATGCACCAACACGAGCCATCATGATCTTTTTATTAAAAAAGTCTAAGTAATAGGGCTTTAATACCAATTGTTGACTTTGGTGCAATCCCAAGAGGGGGGTGAATTGGATATTTAAAAAATTCTTTCCTAGGTCAAGCAGTCTAACAACAATATTACACAACCTAGAATGAAGAATATAAAAACATAAATACAAATAAGATACAATATTCTTTAGTCTTTTGTAATAACATCATATGCCATCATGATATAGTATTCTCTTCAATTAAATATGTAGAGTGAACTTGCATGTGAGCCTTAGTGCAAACATCAGCACTAAGTGTATTTGTGCAAGAAGCCATTACATACATGTAAGAAGACCACCTCAATTCAATTCATGCAACAAGAGTCGTACATCAAACTGTACCCGACGAAGAAAAACCTACACCATATATTGAACCGTACTCGACATCAAGAAACGTGCACCGTACATCTAACCGTACCTGACATTGAAAATCATGTATTGAGCATCAAATGTACTTGACATCAAAAAACGTGAATTGTACATCAAATCATACTCAACATCATCGAATCGTAATCGACATCGAAAAACATGCACCAAATATCGATTCACACCTAACATCGAAATACATGCACCGTACATCGAACACACACGACGTTGGAAAAAGTGCAATGTACATCGAACTTTTGTTGACATCAAAAAATGTGTAATGTACACCAAATCATAATTGACATCAAAAAAATGTGTAGCATACATCGTACATCGAACTATACGCAACATCAGTAAATGCGAATCCTACATCAAATCGTAGCCGACATCGAAAGACGTGAATCATACCTGACATCAAAGAATGTGTATCATGCATGGGGTTCAGGTTTTGTTATTACAACTATTATTTGTGCATGGGGTTTGGGTTAGGGTTCGATTTGAAATTTTGGAGAGAAAAAACTTTGTATTTTGAATGCGATTGGACCACAACTTTTGACAGTGAATTTTTGTGGAGTAAATATGTGATTTAAGAAAAAGAATAGGTACGCCAGAGCACGGGGTGAGGAGATATTGGTTCCGTGTGGAAGAAGTTTTAAGGGGCATAATAACTTTCCAAAATGAGTTAGACCCAAAATTTGGCACGGAATATTTGTTGAAGAAATACGCGATATGAAAAAAACAAAAGTTACATGGGAGCATGAAAGAAGCATGAAGGAGCATAAATTTGAAATATGAATGCAAATGGTCCCCAGCTTCTGGGAGCAAATTTGGGTTGAGAAAATATGCTATTTAAAAGAAAGAATGAATAGTTACATCAGAGCATGGGGTGAGGAAACCTTGGTCCGGCCGAAAAAAAAAAAATAGAGGGGCACAACTTTGTAAAATGAATGGAGTTGGATGCCAGCTTTTGGCAATGAGCTTATGTTGAAGAAATATGCGATTTGAAAAAAATAGAAGATGTGTTGGAGCACGAGTTGAGGAGATGTAGGTGTCGCATGAAAGTAGTACGAAGGAGAATAACTTTGAAATATGAATGCTCATGGACCCAGCTTTTGGGAGTAAATTTGTGTTGAGAAAATATGCAATTTGATAGAAAGAAGAGGTACATCGGATATCGAGGTAAGGAGATCTAGATCCTGATGGAATAAAAACAAAGGCGCATAACTTTGTAAAATGGATGGAGTTGGACTCCAAATTTTGAGAGTGAATTTATTTTGAGGAAATATACGATTAAAAAATAAAGAATAGGTACGTTGGAGATTGGGGCGAGGATCTATAGGTCTCGTTGGAAAAAAGTACGAAGGATCATATATGTCCTGGATGATCGACTTGTCCTTTTACGAGGGCATTGGTCTTGAAAATCTAAGTGGAATGAAGAAAGAAATGAATGAAACTAAGTTTGAAACACAAATTTAGGAAGGAAAAATAAAAATAAAAACATAAATGAATGAATGCAACTAGTAGCCATTACGTGTAAGAAAAAAAGTTGCGGTACATGAATGTAAAGTGGAGTCGTTACATTTAAGAACACCACTTGGATTAAATGAATGTAACCAGAATCCATTCCTACAAGACCCTAACAAGGATTAAAATATTGCAACCTTCTGCCATTAAATGTAAGAACACGATTTGGATTAAATAGATGCAAGTAGGAGCCATTACTTATAAGAACATGGTTGGATTCTCAACTAAAAGCCATTACGTGTAAGAAAACGACCTAGACTAAATGAATGTAACTAGGAGCAATTAATTTTGAAAACTCAGTTTGGATTAATTTCATGCAACCAAGAGAACTACATGAAAGAATAAAATATGGATTAAACGGATACAACCAGCGGCCATTACATCTAAGAACACGACTTGGATTAAATAAATGAAACTAGGAGCCATTGCATGTAAGAATGAAATGGGTTAAATGAGTGCAATCTGGAATACTTATGATGCAAATCATAGCACAACATCAAAGGAACTAGTTCAAGTCCCAATTGGGCCGATTATGAGAGCACAAGCAAGGAAGTTTAAAGTTGTACTTAATGGATTGATTCAAGAGGCATGAACTCAAGAAAATTTGTGGAGGCCCATTGAGCGTGACCCAGGTGAGCAACAAAGATTCATCAACATGATTCAAGTTCTCGAAGAATCTGGCCAAGGCTAATCTTAAATTGGCATGTTTAAGAATACTCCTTTTTGGGTCTGATTGTAAGGCTTGCATGCCATTTATTTTCCTTTTATTTGTTTTGACTTTTATGGGCGTGTATGGCTGATAATAGAGCCATTTAAAGCTCCCCACTTTCCTTTTCTATTTTAGGCATGTGATTAGCTAATTAAAGGGTCGAATGTCTCTTTTTAGACAAGTAAGAGTTATTTCTTTACCAGATTTTAATCCTAATTAGGATACTATTTTAGGAATTTTCCTTGTAAGACCAGCCTTTAAATAGGCATCTAAGCAATGAAAGGAGGTAGATCATTATTTAGTAAATTGTGAGAGTATTTTCTCTACGGTTCTTTGAAGAACTATACAAACTTATTGGGATTTCCTGTGGCATTCACCAACGACTTATCAAACGGTTTTTTCACCACCGTTTGTAGCGTCTTCCTTATACCGAGGTTCTTGTTTCGCAATAAACAATGGGTTGAGGTCATATATACTAAGGTTTTGTTTGTCGTAAACAATAGGTCGAGGTCTATTATTCAATTCTAAACGTAGAACAATCTTGGGTTCCTTTTCGTTGTCGGATCTCGCTATTTTGGCAATTTCGCATAATTTAGTTTCAGAGCACAAGTTCTAGTTCAGGTGTTCCTATCTTTTGAAAGAACCTTTCTTTTGTTTGTGTTAGCTTTGGTGCAATCCCAAGAGGGGGGAGTGAATTGGATATTTAAAATTTATCGCCTAGGTTAAACCAGATAAACAGTATTACTTAACCTAGGGTTTGTTTATGCAAATGTAAACCTAATCATTCACAATATAACATACACGTGCAGTAAGTAAATTGCGGAAATGTAAGTGAACACGCACGATATGTTATCGAGGTTCGGCCAATAGTGCCTACGTCCCCGCCTCTAACTCGCAAGCTAGAGGATTCCACTAATAGCTCACTTAAGGGTGGAGCGGCACCGTTTACAACCAGGTCAAATTAACACAGAGCTAACCTCAACCTTAACCAGGTCAATTAGCGGGGCTGACCTCAACCTACACGCCTTAACAGGACGACGCACCTAACTTTCCTAACTGGGTCTAAGCCAATCCGGGACTATTCCAAGGCTAGTCTCCCTCTTCAGTCCCGTGCCTAGAAATACAACAAATGTGTATAAAATTTGTGCACGGAAATATGCTTCTAGAAAAGCAGATGTGTGCACCAATACAGCTCAATCAATAAAGCAAGCACTAATGATATGTAGATATGCTCAGTGCTCTAATGTGTGCTAAACACTTAATCAAGTATGATAATCAATCAAGATCTAGAGTGTGTATCTAAACAAGATTTGAAACACAATATTCAAATATCACAAAATCAGATTAGGGTTTCAAATATGCTAAGCAAGATAGATCAAACAAACTCAATACGATATTTCAATGTCTAAAGCGCAATGGAGTTGTTTGAAAGATTAGCTTTTCACAAAAAGATTTTTTCACACAAAATCTAGGTTTAGGTATCTTGCAACAACAATGCAAGAACCACAACCCTCAAAGTCTTCCCACACAAGATTTATCAAATGAAATCCGTGGAAGAACTTTAGGCTATACTCTCAAATAAAATCAATCAAACTTTATACCAAAAGAGAGTATTAGCTAGAGAGATTACACACTATAGCCTTATAGAAATACTCACAATGCTTAGACAAATAAAGATTGAAGAGTATGTGAGTGTTTGCAAGAAGTTTTTGGCTAATATAGGGTTTTGAGAGTTGAGAGAGTTTTGCCCTAATCAAGTTTGCTAATCCTTTTTTAATAATGATAAATGAATGGGTATATATAGGCAAGGAGGTATTTTTTACCGTTGGGGACCTATTGGGTATTATTAAGAAAGTTTTAAATCATTTTAAAATAATTAACCCTGTTTAAAATATGTTTAACTGCGTAAAAATCAGGGCAACCCGAGAGGTCCGGTCGACCAGAAAGGTTTCGGTCGACCAGGACACAACCGGTTCAATCGACTAGGAGGATTTTGAACTGAAGGCTCGGTCGACCATATATATGGGTCAAGGGCAATTTTTCTAGGTTCGGTCGACCAGGAGAAAAATGAACTAAATGGTCGGTCGACCGGGATAGACAATTTTTCAAATTAGCGCGGTTCGATCGATCAGGAGATTTTGAACTAAATGGTTCAGTCGACCAGACCATTGGGGCAGCTCCCGAGAACCCTCGGTCGACCAGGTAGTTGTAGTACAAAAGTTCTCGGTTGACCAGATGGTCAATTGTTGACCCAGGAGGGTTTCGGTCGATCAGGGACTTTTGAACTACCAGTTTCGGTCGACCAGGCGGTCAAACTTTTGACCTCAAGGAGTTTCGGTCAACCAGGGCCTTTTGAACTACCTTTGCTGGTCAACGAGGTGGTCAAACTTTGACCCAAAGTGTCTCGGTCGACCAGCCCAAAATGAACTGGCTTGGCTGGTCGACCGAAAGTGCATCGTGTGTGCATTTTGGTCCTGTATTGAAGCAAACAAGCCCTATTCAAGTGCCTAACAAATATATGAGAAAGTATGAGTGTCCTAAGGGCACTTGGGATCCAATTTGAAGACACCGAAAAAGTCTGGTGTCGGTCGACCGAAGAGAAAACCCTAAGGTCTTTCTATGGTCCGTGTAGGTACCTAATGTCCAACTAAGGTCAATTTGAGCATACCTACCTATCATGCATGATGCAAATTATTACAAGCCATATGAATGTACAGTCCATAATAAAATTACATCCCAGAATGAAGAAACTAAATAATAAATACAAATGCATCACAAGATTCTTCATTCATCGGCACTAACACCGCACACCATCATGATAAGTCTTTTAGTCCTGAAGCGCGCACAAGGTGAACCTGCATGCAGTTCTCAGTGCAACCATTAGTACCAAGAGTATTTGTCATTATCAAAACAAGGCGTGACCAATCAGGTCAACAGTTTGTTTATTTTGTATTCTTGTAGTTTCCAAATTCGGTTCACATGCCCTAGTTTCGCCGAATTTCCTTTTACCCCATTCTGCTCGTATTTTTTTTATTTCAAAATCTTATTCTATTATTATGAAAAGCCAATTGTTGATCATAAAAAATAAAAAAATAAAAAAAACGAAAAAAGAAAGAAGGAACAAAAAAAAAATTGTTTCTTTCCATTCATTTTGGGTTCCAATAAGCCCAAAAATCACCTTACCCCAAAATCAAATATTTTTTTCATGGAAGTTTTGCTATTTTGTGCTTTCGAGAATCTAATCAGCCGTGTTCCTTGTATTCTTGCTTTTAAAACCTGAAATTCCTTAGTGAGTTCTTGGTGAATTGTTGCTAGAAATTTTGAAGTATTGTTTAATTTCAAAAGAGCTAGTGAGAATTATCGAGTGGAAAAAGGCAAGAGTGGTGAGAACATTAAAGGGTTAAAAGCCACGTTTTTTTTTTTTTTTTTAGTGAAACACGAGTGTAGATTCACATTCTTGAGTGTAAACATGTAAGAGAGAGAATTGTGAGGTCCTTTTCTTTCTAACTTTTGCTCTGCAGCAATCATGTCTCACAATAGTGCTAAGAGCGTTGCCGAAGATGCTACAAAATTGGCTTATCCGGAAGTGTTTGTGGAGGCCATGACGAGTGAGATGAGGCGTGTGATGAAGTTGGAACAGGAGCAAGTTCACGAATGGAGATCGGGATTCTGTTGTTAGTAATTAGAGACATGGAGGGCGATTTAGAGAAGCTAGGAACTGGGAAGATAACAATTTGGATAGTATTAAGATGAAGATTCTGTCATTTCAAGTTAGATCCGATCTTGAAGCATACCTTAAGTGGGAGAAGAAGATGGATTTCGTATTTGATTGCCAAAACTATTCTGAAACAAAGAAGGTAAAAAAAATTAGCTGTGATTGAGTTTTCTGACTATGCTATTACTTGGTGGGATCAACTTGTTATAAATAGGAGGCGAAATAGAGAACGACCAATAGAGACATGGGAGGAGATGAAAATAGTGATGAGAAAGCGGTTTGTTCCAAGTTACTACTACCGAGAGTTGTACAAAAAGCTACAAGGTCTTAGACAGGGAAGCCGGAGCATGGAGGATTACTACAAGGAGATTGATATTGCTATGATTCGGGCTAATGCAGAGGAATATTGAGAGGCTACAATGGCTAGGTTTTTATTTGGATTAAACCAGGAAATCCAAGATAAGGTAGAGATGTAGCATTATGTGGCGTTCGAAGATATGGTGCACATGGCCATCAAAGTGGAGCAACAACTCAAGAAGGGGAGTGGATCACGTGCAGCCCATAACTCCAGTTCTACCTACTGGAAACTGAGTTATATCAAGCAGACAGACAAGTCACCCATGTCCGAATCCGAGCTCAAGTACGCGAACACCCGCCACGTTCCTCAAGATAAAATTGACACTTCTACCTCTAGGAATCATGAAATTGTGACCGAAAATGAAGATTCTGACTCCGAAGACATGCCACCATTGGAGGACGTTTCCGAGGAGGAATATTTCGCCCCTGATGCATTAACATTGGTGGTGAGGAGCATTGAGCTTGCAAGAAAAAGGAGTTGATAAAGTGCAGCGGGAGAACATCTTTCACACTAGGTGCTACGTCAATGACAAGGTATGTAGTGTGATTATTGATGATGGTAGTTGTATTAAAGGTTCAAGCACAATTATGGTGGAAAAATTGGGACTACCCATGTTGAAGCACCCTAGACCATCCAAGTTGCAATGGTTAAATGATAGTGGTGAGATAAGGGTGAACAAGCAAGTGTTAGTTGCATTTTAAATCAGTAAATATGAAGATTAAGTGTTGTGTGATGTAGAACCGATGCAAGTGGGACACTCATTGCTAGGGCGTCCATGACAGTTTGATAGGCATGTGAAGCATGATGGCTTTACGAACAAATACTCGTTTGTACTTAATCAACAATCAATCGCTCTTGTACCATTGACACTGCAGCAAGTTAATCAACAATCAATCGCTCTTGTACCATTGACACTGCAGCAAGTATATAAGGATCAAGTGAGATTGCAAAAAGAAAGTGATCAAAAGAAAGAGAGTGAATAAAAAGAAAAAGAGTGAAAATCAAAAAGAGGCCAAGAAAAAAATGAGAGAGAAAATGAAAATCAAAATTATGCCATTGAGAGAAAATCAGAGAGAAAACAAAAGAATTTCTAAGCAAAAGTGAGTGAAATTAAGCGAGCAATGTTTTCAAATCAGCTGATGATTGTACCTTTTGTACAAAGAGGCATGTTTTACTAACGAACTTGACCTTGCTTTGCCTAGTTCTGTTGATTCTCTTTTGATGTCTTTCTCGAGGAAACACCACATTGGTTACTTCCAATCCGAGGGATTGAACATCAAATTGATTTTGTTCCTGGTGCGACAATTCCAACTTGACCAGCTGGAGCAATCCCGAGGAGACAAAGGAGCTTCAACGGCAAGTAAGTGAGTTGTTGGAAAAAGGGCACGTGAGGGAGAGCATGAGTCCATGCGCCATTCCGGTTTTATTTGTACCTAAGAAGGATGTGATGTGGAGAATGTGCATTGATTGCCGGGCCATCAACAACAACGGTAAAGTATTGTCATCCTATTCCTTGCCTAGATGATATGTTAGATGAGTTGCGTGGTTCTTTCGTATTTTCTAAAATTGATTTAGAGTGGTTATTATAATATTAGAATAAAAAAAGGAGATGAATGGAAAACTGTCTTTAAAGCAAAGTATGGTTTGTATGAATGGTTAGTCATGCCTTTTGGATTGACTAATGCTCCGAGCATCTTTATGAGACTTATGAATCATGTTTTGCATCCATTTATAGGCAGATTTGTTGTTGTCTACTTTGATGATATACTCATTTATGGCAAAAACGTGGACGATCATGTAGTACATTTGAAAACTGTTTTAGATGTGCTTAGGAAAGAAAAGTTGTTTTCTAATCTGAAGAAGTGTACTTTTTACACCGATAAGCTTGTATTTATGGGATTTTTTGTTAGTGCACAAGGTATACAGGTTGATGAAGAGAAGGTACGTGCAATCCAAGAAGAACGTTAGATTTAGATGGGGAGACGAACAAGAGAAGGCGTTCCAATTAATAAAAGAGAAGCTAACCAATTCCCCCTTATTGTCTTTACCTAACTTTTTGAAAATGTTTGAGACTAAATGTGATGCTTTAGGTATTGGCATAGGTGCAAATCTTATGCAGGAAGGATGACCAATTGCTTACTTCAGCGAGCAACTAAGAGGGATAGCCTTAAACTACACAACTTATGATAAGGATTTGTATGCATTGGTTCAAGCTTTAGAGATGTGGCAACACTACCTATGGCCTAAGGAATTCGTGATTCACACTAATCATGAGTCCTTAAAACACTTGAAGCGCAAGCACAAGCTAAAAAAAGGCATGCGCGTTGGGTGGAGTTCATTGAGACGTTTCCATACGTCATCCGGTATAAGCAAGGCAAGGATAATGTGGCCGCTGATGCACTTTCTCGAAGGTGTGCATTACTCTCCACACTTGATGAAAAATTGCTTGCTTTTGAGCACATTAAAAACTTATACACTATCAGACCACGAATTTTGTGAGGCATACTAGGCTTGTGAGAAAACTGCTTGTGGTAAGTTCTTTAGGCTTGATGGATTCCTGTTTCGAGAGAATAAGTTTTGGAGTTACAAAGACTTTATCTGTTTCGCAGGAACACTTCTATTGGCCTCATATGAAAAGAGATGTTAAGAGAATTTGTGGTAGATGTGTCACATGTAGGCAAGCTAAACCTAGAGTGAGGTCCAACGGTTTGTATACTCCTTACCAATACCTAGTGAGCCTTGGATTGATATTTCAATGAACTTTGTGTTAGGATTGCCTAAGACTAAACGTGGGAGAGATTCAATTTTTGTGATTGTGGATAGATTTTCTAAGATGGCACACTTTATTCCATGTCACAAAATAGATGATGCCTCACATATTGTTGATTTGTTCTTTAGAGAGATTGTGCGATTACATGGCATGCCTAGAACAATTATTTCGGATAGAGATGCTAAGTTCTTGAGCTATTTTTGGAAGACTTTTTTGTGGTGTAAGCTAGGTTAGTGGCTATTGTTTTCTACTACCTGTCATCCACAAACTGATGGTCAAACTGAAGTAGTAAATAGGATCTTGTCTACTTTATTGAGGGCAATCATTAAAAATAACATCAAAATATGGAAAGAATGTTTACCTCATGTTGAGTTTGCTTATAAAAGATCTATTCATTTTGCTACTAAATTTTCACCATTTGAAATTGTGTATGGATTTAATCCTTTAACTCCATTGGATTATCTCATTTACCTTTGATTAAGCATGTTATTTTGGACGGCAAAAATAAAACTAACTTTGTCAAGCAGATTCGTGAGAAAGAACGAGTCAACATTGAAAGAAGAACAGAGCAGTATGCAAAACAAGTCAACAATGGGCGTCACTAGCTGTTATTTGAACCCGGAGATTCAGTTTGACTGCATATGAGAAAAGAGAGATTTTTAGGACAAAGACGTTCCAAATTGCTTCTAAGAGGAGATGGACCTTTCCAAGTCCTAGTGCACATTAATGACAACGCTTACAAGTTAGATTTTCCTGGTGAGTACAATGTAAGTGCTACTTTTAATGTTACCGATCTGATTCCTTTTGATGTAGGTGATGATTTGAGGACAAATCCTTTTCAAGAAGAGGGGAATGATGCAAATCATAGCACAACTTCACAAGAACTAGTTCAAGTCCCAATTGGACCTGTTACGAGAGCACGAGCAAGGAAGTTTAAAGCTGTACTCAACAAACTGATTTAAGAGGCATGGACTCAAGCAAATTTGTGGAGACCCATTGAGCGTGTCCCATGTGAGCAACAAAGAATCATCAACATGATTCAAGTTCTAAAAGAATTTGGCCAATGCTAAACTTTAATTGGCATGTTTAAGAATACTCCTTTTTGGGTCTGATTGTAAGGCTTGCATGTCATTTACTTTCCCCTTTTATTTGTTTTGACTTTTATGGGCGTGTATAACTGATAAACACAGTCATTTAAAGCTTCCCACTTTCCTTTTTCTATTTTAGGCATGTGATTAGCCAATTAAAGGGCTGATTGTATTTTTTTTCTTTTAGGCAAGTAAGAGTTATTTCTTTACTAGATTTTCGCCCTAATTAGGATACTATTTTAGGAATTTTCTTTGTAATGGCTAGCCTTTAAATAGACGTCTAAGCAATGAAAGGAGGTAGATCATTATTTAGTAAATTGTGAGAGTATTTTCTCTACGGTTCTTTGAAGAACTATACAAACTTATCGGGATTTCCCGTGGCGTTCACCAATGACTTATCAAACGGTTTTTCCACCACCATTTATGGCGCCTTCCTTATACCAAGGTTTTTGTTTCGCAATAAACAAAAGGTTGAGGTCATATATACTAAGGTTCTTGTTTGTCGTAAACAACAGGTCAAGGTCTATCATTCAATTTTGAATGTAGAACGATCTTGGGTTCCTTGTTGTTGTTGGATCTCGTTATTTTGGCGGATTCGCATCAGAAAATCTAGATCCCGATGGAATAAAAATAAAGGGGCATAACTTTGTAAAATGAATGGAGTTAGACCCCCTGGCTTTTGAGAGTGACTTTATTTTGAGGAAATATACTATTAAAAGAAAAAAAAAGGTTCATCAGAGATCGGGTTGAGGATCTATAGGTTTTGTTGGAAAAAAAGTACGAAGAAGCATAACTTTGTCTTGGATGATCTGTTGGACTTGTCCTTTTAGGAGGGCACTGGTCTCGAAAATCTAGGTGGAATGAAAAGAAAAGAAAAAACGCATGAAACTGAGTTTGAAACACAAAGTTAGGAAAGAAAAAAAAAAACATAAATGAATATTCAACTAGGAACCAATACGTGTAAGAATAGAAGTTGGAGGAAATGAATGTAAAGTGGAGTCGTTACGTTTAAGAACACCACTTGGATTAATTTAATGTAACTAGAATCCATTACTATAGGACCCCAACATGGAATAAATGATTGCAACCTTCTGCCATTACATGAAGAACACGACCTGGAATAAATAGACGCAAGTAGAAGCACTTATAAAAGAACACAACCATTACGTGTAAGAACACGACCTAGACTAAATGGATCTAACGAGGAGCCAATACGTGCACATAACCAAGATTAAATGAATGTAATAAGGAGCAATTAATTCTAAAAATTCAATATGGATTAATTTCTTGCAACCTATTAAATGAATACAACCAGCGGCCATTACATCTAAGAACACAACTTGGATTAAATGAATGCAACTACGAGCCTTTGTGTGTAAGAATGACATGGGTTAAATGAATGCAATCAGAAGTACTTACATTATTGAAACAAAATTTGTATTAAATGGATGCAAATAGAGGCCATTACGTATAGGAATACGACCTAGATTAAATGAATGCAACCAAGAGCCATCACGTGTAAGTACATGACCTGACTAAAGGAATGCAACCAGGAATAATTTGTGCAAAAACTTTTTACCTGGATTGATTGTATACAACCAAGGGCCATTATGAGTGCGAAAAATGACTCGGATTAAATGAATACACCCTGGAGTCATTACGTATAAGAACACAACCTGGATTAAATAAATGGAACTAGGAACCATTACGTTTAAGAATACGACCTAATGAATGAAACTCGAAGCCATTACTTCTAGGAACACAGCTTGGATTAAATAAATGCAACCCACAACCGTCACATGTAACTGCACAACCTGGATTAAATGAATATGACCAGGAGCCATTGCGTGTAAGAACTCAAATGAGCAAGTAGCAGTCATTTGGGTAAGAACATGATCTGGATTTGATGAATTATGCAAGAAGCCATTACATGTAAGAAGACCAACTCAAAATTAAATTCATGCATCAAGGAGTCATACATCAAACCGTACCTGAAGAAGAAAAACTTGCACCGTATATCGAACCGTACCCAACATCGATAAGTGTGCACCGTACATCGAACCATACCCAACATTGAAAAGTGCGTATCAAACATCAAACCGTACTTGACATTGAAAAACATGAATTGTACATCAAATCACACCCGACATCAAAGAACATGTATCGTACATAGAATTGTAATTTACATAAAAAAAATGTGCACCAAACTTTGATTCATAGCCGACATTGAAATACGTTTATCGTACATCGAACCCACACAACATAAAAAAAAGTACACTGTACATCGAACTATACCTAACGTCGAAAAATGTGTAATGTACACCAAATTGTACCTGACATCGAAAAAGATGTATCATACATCAAACTGTACACGACATAAAAAAACATGTATAATACATCGAACTGTATGCGACATTGAAGAACGTGTATAGTGCATTGGGGTTCGTGTTCGGGTTGAAATTTTGGAGAGAGATAACTTTGTATTTTGAATGCGGTTGGACCCCAACTTTTGACAATGATTTTATGTTGAGTAAATATGCGATTTAAGAAAAAGAATAGGTACATCGGAACACAGGGTGAGGAGATATAGGACCCATGTAGAAGAAGTTTGAAGGGGCATAATAAGTTTGCAAAATGAATGGAGTTGGACCCCAAATTTTGGCAGTGAGTTTTTGTTCAAGAAATATGCAATTTGGAAGAAAAAAAAAAACAAATGGTACGTCAGAGCACGAGTTGAGGAAATGGGCCCCAACTTCTGGGAGGAAATTTGTGTTGAGAAAATATGTGATTTAAAAGAAAGAATAGGTATATCGGAGCACGGGATGAGGAGATCTAGATCCTGATGGAATAAAAATGAAAGGGCATAACTTTTATAAAATGAATGGAGTCGGACCCCAACTTTTGAGAGTGAATTTATTTTGAGGAAATATGTGATTTTAAAAAAAAAAAAAAAATAGGTACGTCGGAGATTGGGGTGAGGATCTATAGGCCTTGTTCGAAAAAAAGTATGAAGGAGCATAACTTTTTCTTGGATGATCTATTGGACTTGTCCTTTTAAAAGGGCATTGGTCTTGAAAATCTAAGTGGAATGAAAAAAAAAAAATGCAGCATGAAATTGAGTTTGAAACACAAAGTTAGGAAGGAAAAAAAAAACTTAAATGAATGAATGCAACGAGGAGCCATTACGTTTAAGAATAGAAGTTGGAGTAAATGAATGCAAAGTGGAGCCGTTACATTTAAGAACACCACTTGGATTAAATTAATGTGACTAACATCCTTTAGGACTCCCAACATGGATTAAATGATTGCAAGTAGGAGCCTTTTATAGGAACACGACTTGGATTTTGAACTAGGAGCCCATTACGTGTAAGAACACGGCCTTAGACTAAATGGATCTAACCAAGAGCCATTACGTGTACATACATGACCTAGATTAAATGAATGTAACCAGGAGCAATTAATTCTAAAAACTCAGTTTTGATTAATTTCATGCAACCAAGAGAACAACATGAAAGAATAAAATATGGATTGAACGAATACAACCAGCGGCCAATACATCTAAGAACATGACTTTGATAAAATGAATGCAACTAGGAGCCATTGCATGTAAGAATGACATGGGTTAAATGAGTGCAATCAGAAGTACTTACATTATTAAAACAATATTTGGATTAAATGGATGCAACTAGAGGCCATTACGTAGAGGCCATTATGTATAGGAACATGACCACGACACTTAGTGTAGGATCAATGCGGAATAAGAGAACAAGATGTAACAGGAACACACTAAGAGAAATATCATTAAATGGAAGGGATAGGTTTACAAGAACAATAGAATTACATGGAACTCTTACAAGAGAATTCTTAACTCTCACCTGCTCTCCTAGCTGGAGCCTCCCTTAAATAGATTAGGAGCGAGGGAATACGTCATGACATCTTGGGAAATAAGAACAATAAATACATGGAACTCTTAGAAGAGTATTCTTGACTCTCACCTACTCTCCCTAGCTAGAGGCTGTAGCCTCACTTAAATAAATGAGGAGCAAGGGAATATGTCATGGCATCTTGGAATATGCTTCCAACATAATCTTTTTCTTTATCTCTTTTACACACCT